>NW_028238188.1:0-59333 GCF_015680905.1 Coptis chinensis
CCTCATTTCTTGCTATAAAGAGTCAATTGTTCAGAAACAAAAACCAAAAGAACGACCAGTAGCCGTTCTGATTTTGGTACATGCGTTGCTATTTGCTAGAGACTTAACAGAACCCCTCTCAATAGAAAATGCGACAAGTTTAACTGTTTATGGATTCGGTGGTAGATTCACAATTTTGAAGTCTGTTATTTTTGTTTGCTAACCCATAGTAAACCATAAACCATCCTATATATTCTTTAACTTTACAACAAGAGTGCGTGACACTGTCAGTCAGAAGTTGTCTATCAATTTGCATAAAATAACTTAGAGATGCTTAATTCAAAATTATGTAATGGCCATCAGTCATCGCCTCATCGGGCCATGTGAATGTTATAATCTATATACTAGAAAGTAGGCCCGTGCATACGCACCGGCTCTTTTGAAAACATGTTCAACAATCATAACTATATACATATAGAAATTTTCTAACAAATCGTGATTCCGTTTTAGTCGCTAACCTATTGTAATTTTATAACAAATCGTTTTAATTAAGTTTTAAAAACCCGTTTTAATTTTCTAACAAATTGTTTTAATTAAGTTTTATAAACCCATTTTCTAACCCCGTTTTAATAGTTGACTTAATTTAGAAATATGATTTCCGTTTTAATAGGAGAATGATTTTTGTTTTAATTATATATGGTATATTTTTCCTTTTCAATAGGAAAGGAATTCCCGTTTTAATAGGAAAAAGATTTCCGTTTTAATTAGAAGTGTTAGATTTTTTTTTTCTAACAGAGGAGAAATTTTTGTTTTAATAGGAAATTGATTCCCGTTTTAATTAGAAGTGTCTAATAAATAGGAAATGAATTCTGTTTTAATAGGAGATGATGATGTGGAATTTTAATAGAGCTAAAAAAATACCGTTTGTGAGAGCTTTAATATTAAGATATAGATATAGATATATAAAAGGGTTATTTAGGATTTGGTCCTACTTATTTAGGGGTATTTAGGTTTTAGTCATAAAATTATCGATTATTAGGTTTTAGTCTTACTTCTATGTATTGACTTTGAGTCATCTCAGTTTACCGTGGTCAAATTATTTTATAATAATATATTTTTCATTTTTTTTATCAAAATGGCCAAACTACCCTTCACGTGCTTTGCATGTGACTTTAGAGAGTTGTGGGCTTTAAACCCGTTGACTTTTATTTCACACTAGAATCAACCTTGCTTTGACTATCAGTCAACTTCTTCTTCTCCAATCAACCTTAACTCAAACAATGCAGCAGATCGATGGATTTGATTTGTAATAGGTTGAACAGTTGATGAAGCATTATAAGAAATGATGATCCGATTATTAGATGAGGATAAATTAATCACAACAACTATCACTAATGAAATCAACGTATTAGCTTGGTTCGAACTTACTATCTGGAACAATTTCGAAAGGTTTGAATAACTGTATTAAGTTGACTTACTTGGATCTTTCTATGAATTCATTTAGTGGAGTGGTGCCAGATTTTCCTTCTCTTCTTGGGTGACTTTCTTGAATATGAATAATCTTTGGATTTTCTGGTGTTTTTCCATGGAAATCACTTGAAAATATCAACGGGTCTCCAGTTTTTAAGTGTCAGGGATAATTTGTTCGAGAATAGTTTGTTTCCTGTGGATATTCTAAAGCTTGACAGGTTTTACTGGCTTTATCTCACAAACAGTATAGTAGTCTAGAAGGGAGAATTCCACCATAGATTGGAAATTTGACGGAGTTGACCAATCTAGAGCTCTCTTATAATACTTTATCTAGACCGATACCACCTGAAATCAACAAACTGCTGCAGCTTGAACTTTACGACAACTATCTTGGGGAGAATTCCACGTGGGTTTGGAAATCTTTCTAGCCTTATAAAATTTGATGCTTCGAATAACAATCTTGAAGGAGATCTGTCACACCCCAAATTTCTAGACAATATTTGAAACAATTATATTTAATTATCTGGAAATCCGGGGTGAAACAAAAACCCAAAACCCTGTTATCAAACACGATATATACAAAATTGAAATCAACAGAAAACTAAAATGAACAATCCTTAAATCACATTATTAAACTACAAAGAAACTAACCAACTCTATTACATTTGTCTCAAAACAAAACCGTACCCTTCAGAAAATCTTAAACTAGAAGACTCCAAGAGCAATTCCAAATCACGTGTCCTTATCCACTGCACTCCACCATCTATGTTCCTAAGAACACACGTTGCAAAACAAAGCAAACATGGATTGACAAATTGAATTTCTTTGGTATGGAGTAGACTAACAACAAAATATATATATATAATAATATTTCAAATGAATAAATATAACATTACCAACCATTTCAACTTGGAAGACAATATAGTTCCGTTTTCCTAAAGCGGTGTAGTTCTTCCCAAGTAAGATTTCACCCTAATATAAAATTCCAAGAATCTCATATATAACGGTACTCATCATTCCCACTTTTCAAAATAGCTCTCACAACATAAATACCACTTACATTCCATTTATTAAATGCACATATGATAACCTAATTAACTATGAGTTTGGTATACCTTACCTTTAAGCCAAACGTCGTCTTAGGGTGGGATTTTCGTCCCCTGAGAAAAGATTAATAGATCCTACCCTCCTGCAAAACAGAGTTAGACATCACAATAAAATGATTTATCTCGGTCCGGTCAAATTTCCATTCATAACCAAACCTCATTTTTACGACATTGAAGTCTAACTAATACAACATAGTTAGATCCCGTATATTCGGGAATACTACTACTTATCATACCACCTATATCAAGGGTAGTCATTCACATGACATCATTACGTCATAAAGTTTCCAAGTACATAACTATATATCTCAGACTATTACAAATCATTAATGCTCTCATAATAACATATCATTTTAGAGTCATTCCACAATCACAGAAAAGATCATAAGCATTCAATAATATTATTTCCAGTCACACTTCACATCTATAACCTCACACAAACCACCTCTATATTTTTTTGTAAGAAAGCATATACATTATAATACATAAATATTCATAGGCAATAACTCACTCATACGAAAAATCAATATTTCATTTTGCTTATTAATTATCTTGTTGACTCATTTATAAACAGACTCAACCCAACCTTTAGTTCCTACTCCACGATTTGCACTCCACACATTTGCCAAATCACACATACACGTGTGCCTCTCTCCCACCGAGTATCACTATATCACAGCCATCACGGGCTTTCCATACACATAATCCAGACCTCTTTGGCCATAAAATCTCAGGTCATTCATGGCACATTCAATGAATACCTTGGGTCATTCCCGCCACATTCAAGGAATACCCATCATAACACTAATGGGTCATTCATGGCACATTCAATAAATGCCCTGAGTCATTCCCGCCACATTCAAGGAATACCCAAACCTACATTCCCGTACATTCAAGGAATACGACCAACCCACCAAAGGCGAATACCTTAGTTCCTCTCTAGGTCAAACTATTGGGTCATTCATGGCACATTCAATGAATACCCATCTATCACATGACATCACAAGTCATAATATCTCATTACCAAATCCTGAGGCGTGGAGAGTTCTAAAGATGTGGGCGACACATTAAAACATTATTATCATTTATAATTATACTAGCATTACTCATGTCAAAACAGACCATACATGCAGAGAGTCATTTTCGCACGTCAAGACAACTCAAGCACTTAAATATCATTGAATGTAAACAGACTTATAATCAAACAAATACAATTTATATAACCACACTCATATACACAATATCGTAAACAAATAGTTCATTAGCCCAAATTCAAGTCCACACACACTAATGTCCAAAACAGATCCACATATACTAAAGTCTATATTCATATACAACTTCTATCTCACACATATATATTTATGTAGTCTCAAAACAACAGTAATTTCTAACACAATCACATAATTACCATGCACACAAAACTAATATATATATTATAGATATAGTGGCTGCACTTTTGTTCAAAGCTGCCTATGTATCCAAATCTTTCTGGATTGGAATCAAGCCTTCGTAGTTCTTAACCAAACCTTTATTAGATAATTACAAACATGTTTATACAAGTTTCAGCAACATCCTATTATTGGATGTTGCCCACAAAGTTCAATATGCCAAAAGTCAAACTTGGTGACGATTCAAAGGTCAATGATCAAACCCAATGGTCAGCGATCCTAAACCGGTGGTCATCCAAACAGGTCCTAATCCAAACCCATGCTTAAAACAGTTCAACCCATGGTCCTAAGCCAACTAACCAAAACAAAACCAAAGCATAGCATATAGCATGGGCCCAAGCCCAAAAATCTAAACTAATCTATCCTAACTAATCAAGAGCTATAGAAAGTTATCTATATATTCACAACAACAAATGTCAATTTCTTTACAGTGGGTGTGATATTCTAATTGGATGGGTCAGCATCAGTAACGTGCATACAACATACAAGACAGCTATTTTTAAAACTGGTAATGATCCTTCACTCCTGTTCCTCTGTCTTTCTATTTTCTCCTTTTTTGATGATTTTCCCTATATAACTCTTTTGTGCTAGATTACGGCCAGGTGCCACATCAAAGGCAAACAACATGGTAAAAGTCCACTTTAGTTCCTTATAATTTTTTCTTCTTATGTTACTTTCTTTTTGTTTTCTTGGGTAGGCAATCCAAGTTCTTATTGTGCATACTTTTGTCGGGCACCATGCTTGCCCATAATTTGAATTGATAGAGTGCAAAAACTAGTCTGCCGGTAATGGTGGGTTAACGTCGGACAATCAAGAATGTGCACTCAACATCAAAGCTAGAGAGCTCATATATATGAGCTAATATAATAACGTTCCCTGTTGGCAATAATCACTTTTATCCACAAAGTAATTTTATGTCGGAAATGAACTCAAGTATAATAGGAACCATAGTACAAAATATCAGGATATGGGTATTTATCGATACTCAATTTCTGGATATGTATCGTGGATATATCCCTATCTTTGGGGATATTTGACATTGTTTCACATGAAAATATCGTGGATATATCTAAAATATCGACAAATATCATGGATATTGTGGATATTTCTTGATATATCATGATACATTATTTATATTTATTTAAAATATAATGGTAAATATTAAATAAAATTGTTATATACACAAAATATCGTTAAATATCTCCAAATATCGCAAAATATCACAAATATTGCAAATATCGTCAAAATATCGCCAATATTTGTAGTCGTATATATCTCTTAACATATCGTGATATTTATATATCTTTTTCTGAAATCTGGATAGATATCTCCAAATATCGCGATATATCGGGATATTTTGTACTATGATAGGAACACTCACATGCATAAAAAGACAGAAACCTGAGGAGAATGAGCAATGACGATTGGAGGCCCACTTGGAAACATAAGGACCAACCAACCCACATAAAAATTAAAACTAGCCCAAGGAAACAAAAGATTGTATTCTGACCCAAGCCCAACTAACCAACAGATCTAATAAAATTAAAAACCGACCGGGAGCACCGGATCGCCCTCTCATCTTCTTCTTCCACCACCAAACCAGCAAACCCTAAGCACTAACCCACCGACCGCCACCACCAATCGGCCCAAAAATTATTCAAAATTGATTAGGGTTAAAAGCCCAATAACTTTAATTAATCAAAAACTCTAATTCATTAGTTCAAAAAACCCTCCTCAACCATAAATCTCGACCTCTATTAACCACCCATACAAGCTTCAACAACACCCAAACCATTAACCCACAAAACCCATATAGATAATCTCATTACCACAAAACACTTCCAACCACCAACAAAAATCCTTAAGACATCAGGAGCAATGAAACCAAACCCTCGTAATAGAAATTCTATTCGAGACAAATTAAACAATGATTTGGTATCTAATAATACCACATACTCATCATCATCACAGCATAACAATCAAGAAAAATATAATCTGACGTAGATGCAGTACTTCAAAATTTCTATAACCACCGGCCACCATTGACTACATAGAACATGCGAGGAATCATATCTGTGCCTTAATGGCAATTAAATCCTTTTTATCAAATCAACATTTTTATAACAATGTTCCAATATATCAAATAAGGAAATCACTAACATATATGATTAGCAGTCAACTAAAATTTTAAATAACATGTTCAGGCTACTCACCTCTGTTGTGTTTACGAGCGGTGTGAATGGATATAAACTTGAGAACGAAAAACGCCACGCAACAATCCTCAGGAAGCAATCCCAATAATCTTCTCCTTTCTCTCTTTTCTACTCTATGTGTAAAACTCTCTCCCCCTCTCTCCGGTTTAAAACTCTCCGTGTAAACACCATTTTTTCAAAAACCCCTTAAAAATAGGGAATGGGGTTTATCCTCTTTACCTTATCTATTTCTAATATTTATCCTTTTATTTTATTTTATCTCTTTTTATTATTTTTATTATTTATTGTACTAGGAAAATATTAAATAAAAACACGGGGTGTTATAAGATCTCTTGGAGTTGAAGTCCTTTACACAATTGGTCTCTCTACAGCTATTTGAGAACAAGTTTTATGGACAAGTGCTAGTGGAATTCGGTGATTTCAAGTTCCTAGTTAATCTCTTGCTTTATACCAACATGCTCACAGGTAATTTGCCTCCATTGTTTAACTTGGTGTTCTAATCATGCTCACAGGAAATCAGTTGGATTCTGATGCCAGAGATCGAACACAATCATATGCTGAAGTACTCAACAATACAATGAATCAAGATTCTAATCAAAGCCTTAATCATGGTGAAATAGTTTAGTTTTCATTTTACATAGGAGGCTGAAGGATCGAGTACAATGAAGGATCATTTTACAAATCAAATCCATTGATCTGCTGCATTGTTCGAGTTAAGGTTGATTGGAGAAGAAGAAGTTGACTGATAGTCAAAGCAAGGTTGATTCTGGTATGAAATAAAAGTCAACGGGTTTAAAGCCCACAACTCAATGCCCACAACTCTCTAAAGTCACATGCGAAGCACGTGAAGGGTAGTTTGGCCATTTTGATAAAAAATGAAAAATATATTATTATAAAATAGTTTGACCACGGTCAACTGAGACGACTCAAGGTCAATAGATAGAAGTAGGACTAAAGCCTAATAATCAATAATTTTAGGACTAAACCCTAAATACCCCTAAATAAATATGACCAAACCCTAAATAACCCTATGTAAAAAAGCTCGCACCTAACATCTCTCCTCATCACATGCGTTTGTTTTCTTAATCGGGCATTTTGGGAGACTCCTAAAAAGTAGGCACTTGAGAAAATTAGAAACACCTCCCTAGATTTGTTAGTTTCTCCTTTGTTTATTCTTTAATTACTATGGGCTCCTCAAACTAAAAAATTTCACTCGATTTACACACTAAAAAAAAAAGGAATCATGGTGTCTGTTCTTTCCGTCTCTTTTGTTTCTCCTTTTTCCCAAAAATTCAAAAAGAAATAAAAAGAAAAACCAAAAGCCCATGGCTGCTTCTACAATCGCAGCTTCAGGTTCCACACCATTCATCAAAAAGGTACGATGAATTTATACATTTTTTTTAATAAATTAATCATATCATTTTCTTAAAATATTTTTTTTCCTCTTAATGTTCAGAAAGAATTGGGTGTCTTTCTTTCTCTTTAACTTCGTTTCACATTCAAAGATGTTTAGTTATGGCACCGACCCAATCTCAACACCCACCTTCATTTCTCATCATCGAAGAATTTCGATTCCAATTTCTTCCATGTATATTGTTTTTTTTTTTTCGATTATTTTAAGTTCTAATCTAATTTCGATTATTTTTTTTCTATGTTTTGGTACTAATGAAAATGAAGTATATGCAAATTTTTTTTTGCTCTATGTAACTTCTTTTTTGGGTATGTGTTGTTTGTTGTTACTGCCATTTACATTTAGAATGTGTTGGGTATTGTTATTGATTTGCAGTGCCTTGCGCTAACTCATCAACACCATAAATTATGTTGTTGGGGAAGAGGAGCACATACCCCTCTCTTCTACCGTTGCTTGACTTAGTCTGTTTGGTGTCATCATTGTGAATATAGGAGTTATGCAATGGTAGATATTTTAATCATATAGGAGTACATGTCCTTTTTTATTTATTTATTGAGTGGTCAACTTTTTTTTATGGGTTTTGGTTTTACCACTCTCATAATCAAGTTGCTAGAAAAAGTGTTCAAGATTGAGTACTTAACTTTTGCTATGCAATCCATTCCTTATAGTTGACCCTCATTCTTCTCTTTTTCTTGATGGGACCCTTTCTTATTTATAGATTATAAGTTATGGTTGATATATCCAATTTTAGGGATTTTAAGCATTTTTTATGGTAATTATTGCTTTACTGAGCAGTTTTTTGTTATTGGCATACTTGCATATGAACATATTGATAGGCATGAGTAGTGTTTCAATTTTAATCTCCAAAATACCCATTCATGCCACAAGTTTGGTAGAATGATACCATGCCCATTAATTTCAATTATAAAAAGTGTGTCGCAAATTGTACATTTTGACGTGCACTAACAATGTCAACTCTTTTACTTCATTTTACTCTTGCAGTCTGCACATTTATGGCACCGCTGGCATGCCAACATGCGTACTGAAAGCGCATAAACTATCATAATCTTTTTAAATGTGTTGTGCATAGAAGAAGTCGAAGATACAAGAGCACTGATACACATTGAGCTGAAAGAACTCCTCTTGGAGATGTGGAATAATGTGTTAAGTGGTGAACTAGGACGAACACCATCTCTTCTTTGCAACCGAGGGTTAAATGCTAAATTGTTGAAGAAAGAAGAACACGCTCCAAGGCTTTTGCGCTAGAGATGTTCTTTATTGTGAAGTGTAATGCGAGATCAAGTGTGAACTTAAAGCTACCTCCAATATTGGTAGTCCGAAGTTTTCATTTATCATTGAAGGGTAATGCGAGATCAAGGTGTTATGCTTGCTATCAAAAAACTCATTACTTCGCCATTACTGGTAAAGTTTATTCGTTGGAATGGTTTTCCTTCCTTATTGAGCTATAGGTTAAATTATATAATTTTAAGTGAGATTAGGGATCTCTGTGTATGCATGATATGGTTAAGGACTAATAAGTTTGGGAAGTTTTTGGGCATAAAAAAAAGTTGATTACATTGTTACTAGGTTGACTGTTTCATTCAAAAAGCACAGAGGTTGAATTTGTTTCATCACAGTCTGGCCTTCTGGGAATCCCTAGGATTCTGGAGGAACTGTTGTTTGCCGCACCCTTTAATAGGGAAGAAATAGTCGAGTCCTACTACACCTAGGACTCACTGATCTTATAAGCTTTAAGCTTTATGTGATTTAACCAGGGGTTGGGAGCTTGCAGTCCAAAATTTATTTTGTTGAGATTTCTGATAAGCACCCAAAACGTAACTGTACTATATAAACCCCATAGAGACATAACATTTCGGTTAATTTTGTGTTTAATAATCATGAAATAATCGCATTTTCGTGTTTTTGCAGGTTGAAGCAACTAACGTACAAATAATTATAAAGCCAACATTTAAACATGGAATAGGGAGTGTAGATAAGCTTTCCAATTAAGCACATCTGAAGCCCAACAAATCCGCACAGAAGCATCAAACTTCCAAAGCTCCTACCTCTTGAACCAGGACTCCGAATGCGACAAGTGAGCTGCTCAGACGATCAGTGCGATGAACTTTACGCATAGGCGGGAAGTTGTGAAATTGCCAAAAGACCAGACCGTGCACGTGGACCCACTATGCGGGCCTACAAGATTTGATGAGTCATCATACAAGTCAAGACAAAGGTGCAAATAATTGGTGCAAAAGTGACACCTTGCATGTAGTTAATAAAGTTAGATGAGATTAGGTGTTAATAGTGGAAAAAAGATAGGTGTCATTTTGTTGTGGATTGTATGGGTAAGAAAGAAGTAAATGTGGTTTGGTGTTTCACGTGGGAGGAAATGAGATTTCTCTCAAATGGAGAAGAAAACAAAACAAGGAGGGATGCACTACATTGATTGCCTTGACTCTTGTTCCATTTAAATTCCAAGTCTTTATCTTTTGGAGGGGAGTTTTTAGTTTTTTTTTAGAAAAAGCTTGAAACATTGTTAATGGTGGAAACACTTTCTAGTTTCTAATAAAATTTCTTTTTTTTTTACTTAGGTAATCAATTTGTTTTACATTCTTTTCTTTCTTTCTATCTCTTGTTACTTTCTATCTTGTAACTTGAAATCAATCCAAGGATCATGAGCTGAAATCCTCCAAGGTGGAGGATTAATAAAGCTCATGAGAGGATTCGTTAAAATTTCTTAGAAATAGGATTCACTACTTGGACTTAAGGACACATATAGCACACTACCCCAAAATGGTAGTGTCCGGCCAAACTTGAGACCTGAAAATTTAGAAGGACTCGCGTACGCCTCCCTTTTTATGCCTGGGCTAGCCGCGCGCGCAAGTTATCTCTAATCTCTTATTTTCATAATTAACAGGATTATGTTGTATGAGTCCAGGAGTTGAGATAGGATTTCAGAGATGAAACCCCAATTCAACTTCTTATGTTAGGGAAATGGATTTAGAGATGAGTCCATTTCACTAGGGATCAACGATTAAGTCGGTTCGGGTTTGATAATGAACCTTAAACAGCTTAGAGAAGGTAGTAATCTGACTTTAAGAGAAGTTTATAAGACCTCGCATGAGTGGAATGATCTTCCACCTTTTCTTTCTCTTTGAATATCTTAGGAAAATCTTAGATTTTTATCGTCATTTGTTGTATTTCGTATGTTTAAGCGTCCGTTAGGATTTAAATAACAAAACTAAACTTAGCTAGTAATCCAAATAAATCTTACTCACTAGTTTCCCTACATAGAGTATAAGAAAGATGTAAGTGGTCCTAGAATTTAGGTTGGTTCGAATCCCTACTCAACTAAACGCAAGAAGACGTGAGTAAGGACTTGAGTCTACTCTGAACGAAATAAAGATTTCGTATCTTTATACCGAAAAGTGATAGATATTAATTTCCATTAAAATTTCTGACGAAACATCACTTTTATTATTTGCATAAGTTGATTTATAGTCTTTTTCAGATCATTGGTGTTGAATATATTGTAGTTTATCCCAAGCGCTAGCATAATTTGATTTATATTCTTCTTTATATCGTTGGTGTTGATTATATTGAGTTTTATCCCAAGTGATTGATGTCATTGAATGTTTTCTTTTCTACCTTTTCAGTAAGCTTCAGAGTGATGTATTTAGAAAATGTATCACCCAAATCGTGACTGCTTTAAAGGAAAAAAAAATGAAATTTTATGGAAACAGTTGAACTTCAGATTGGGCTAAAGAACTATGATCCATAGAAAGACAAGCATTTCAGTGGTTCTGTAAGCTTCTCCATATCCCTCGACGTAAGATGAAGGTCAGCATGCTTGGTGATGCTCAACATGTTGAAGAAGTAAGTATTGGTGTACTTGAACATAGAATTTTTGATACAAAAGTAAATTGCTCATGTGTGTGCTATGACTTATGACAAATTGTTTAAGATGCGGTTCCATTAATTATATGTTCAAGACAATTTTTTTTTTCCTTTTTTTTTTGAAGGACAACTGCTCTAAGTTGAAATTTTTGTGTAGAACTAGAATTGTGCCAAATTATGTTATGTGGATATATGCTCTGCACACATTTCTATTGTATAAATCACCTTTGTTATAGTTTTGGTTTGGGAATGACGGTACTGGGTTAGGTATGTTAAAGAGGCTGTGAAGCCTCATTTTATTTTTGGTTTGTGATTGAGGTTGAACTAAATAAGACATGGGAGGCTCACATGTAGTATGTAGAAAATTTAGAATTCTGTTCAAATTATTTGACTTGGGGCCATGTATACTTTTGATTCACAGAATGGGTTGAATACCAAGGTGGAGAAGTCAAGAACACAATTGAAAGAGAGGAAGAACAGGGCTAAGAAGATCCGTGGAGTTACTGTAATTTCAAATACATTGTTGTACAAGACTCCCTGCTTCACCTTTGACATAATTCTTATGTCTTTTCCTGTTTGGCTAACCAAGACTAGGGATGCTGCCAAGAAGTAAAGCGGATGATCAAGATGTGTCTATGGCGCCTGTTTTTGTTGCATTTGGTTTCATTTTCTTTATGAGTAGGAAAGACATGAAATTATAGTTTTGGTAGTAGAGCCCTGGCCATCGGTTAATTCTTAATTTTAAGGTCTTGCGTAACCATACCATCTCCATATTTCCAAGGAAGTTTACTCTTCGGAATTCCATTTTGAATCACATTATTTTTTAACTTCAATAAGAATTCAGCTATGTTTGTTTCAATTCACAGGGTTTGATTGATTGAAATTATGTTTGTTTCAATTCACCGGGTTTGATTGATTGAATTTTTTTCGTAATTGATTGGAGATGAGGTTTTGTTTGAAGGTGTAGTAGAGATTGTGTACAATGAATATAAGTAAGTGAAATGCTCATGGAAGCTTCATTTGAAAACCCCATTACATATTTGTATATACTATAATTTTTCCTATTGTTGTCAGGTTTCAGACTGAATTGAGGTCTAAAACTAGAGTTTCCTTTTGTTGTCAGGTTTCTTCTGATTGCAAGTCAAGAGTGTAGTGTTATCGTCTAATGTAGATACTAGATACCCAGTCAAGTTTGGATAGAGTAGGCTTGCATGAGATGGAAATTGGTCTAAACCTACATGACATTCTAAAAGACATGATTAATATCAACATGATGAAATCTGATGGACTAGATTAATTGTATATATGTTCACAGGACCTATGCGCCACAATTTGGCTCCTGCTTTATTCTTGAGCTGCTAATACCTTATTATTGGAAGGTGCCTTAAAGCGAATGACAATGCATTTTAGGAAAAAAATATTTATATTTGTACATTTATTTGACACTTACTATAGATCCTCACTTTATCATACAACAAATGCAACTACTGAACAATGCAATTGCACAAAAATGTGTCGAACTGTTAACCACTTAACAGAATACAACACTCCCTACACTAACACTAAAATTGATCTTAGGGGAGAAAATTAATTAGTTTTATTGGAGCTTAAAACCGAAAGAAACCCTACTCAATATACATACGATTTAGTGAAAAAACTATAACAACCATGCGATCCAAGCTTGATAGGATCTGCTACTCGCATTTTTTTCATTGAAATTGGGTCCTGGCAATCCCTTCAAGTGCGAAATCCATTGTCAAAAGTAAGAATTGGGATATTTTCCTTTTGAGAACCAGCCCTTTTGTAAACAAAATGCTGAAGGTACAAGTCTGGAAAAATCATATTTATGTGGTTTGCTTTCATGTACCAAGTTAAATTGCTAGAAGTTTTCAACATGTTACAAAGTTTGTACAGTCATTGGTATGTGCCTTTGTGGCGCATTTATCCATAGGGGAGGACAATAGTGTGCAATCATATGAAGTTGTTCTAGGACCTCCATATCAATATATCAAGTTAGTATCAAGTAAGACGTATGAAATGACTATGAAATATAAAACTACTAGAAATGGTTATACCATTGATCCATTGCTACGTGGAGATGGTCTTTTGGGGAGTTATTTAAACGCAATGTGTCTTGAGTGCCGACGGGTAATGGAGGTATCTTACGATTGTGGATTATAAATTAAATGTAACCCATTTGTAAACAAAGGCACCAAGGATTTCGTTCTCAAGACTCAATCTTTCAAAATTCAAACCGAAAGAACTATTCACAAATTTAGAGTGTTTAAAACCAAGAAGGCTTGCAAGAAAGTCGAGGAGCTATATATTATTCGATTCTTAAAAGGTACGTTCCATTGATTCTCTACTATTCCGAATTGACTACTTTTAGCTATTATTTTTAGTATTTTTAACTACTTAGTAAGATTAATTATCCCCCAAAATTTGCAAACGCATTGTTTTCATTCTAATCCTTGCCAGAAAATAACAGTTATTCCAAATTTTCACGTGCACATAGAATGAATTATATTTATAATTTTTTTATGTTCTAAATTATCGGGATTATTATGGTGCACATAGAACTCTTAAAGCAATTACCAACTCAGTTGAATTCTCCATAGCCCTTGCATGTAAAAATCTAAGTTACACTACCCATTTGATTTGCTGTAGATTTGAATTTGTATTCGAGCAAAACTCAGCTAATCTGATGGCGATTGATAATGGGATTGAGAGTGCGAGACAGACTAACCATGACACGACCATTCTTTCCAATCATCGAGTAATAAGGGGGGTAATAAGGGGGGTTCAACACGATTATTTCTCTCTAATGTTTCTACTTCTTGAAATTTCAAATTCAAAGCTTTCAAATCGACATGTATAAGGTTTTTCTTCTTTCTTATTAGTTCAGAGAGACCTAATTTTTTATTTCTCAACTAATATTTATATTTTTTAATTTTTCTTTCTTTCATTTGTTTTCAATATTTCAATATATTATTTAAGATGCCAAATTCATTAAGACAGCTATTTCCTGTGTGGCATATGAAGTTTGGGTTTTAATTAAGTCTACAGGGACACATATAGAGTGATAGATTTATTAGCAACATCGAGAACGTATAAAACGAAAAATGGATAGCGCCTTTAGTGACAACAAATGGAAACCACCTGTGTGTAGTATTAAATGATATGATTTGCTTACTTTTGTGATATGAATCGAAAAATGGAATATATATTCCCTTTATTTTATGCTTTATTAATGGATGATATAGGTAGCAAGTTGGGGAGTTTATCTATCTCCAATATATTTTTGCCCTATCATTTGCATTGGCTGACCTCATCTAGGACAAGTGCATTTTGCTTTTACCTTCAACGTAAAGGAGACTTCCTTATCTTTTTACAACTTTCGACATGAACTTATTGCTTTTAGTGTCTCATTTCATGTGGACTCAGCAACTTCTCACTGAATTGAAAACACAATTGGCATCATCTCAAAAGTCAAACAGCTTGACAGATCGAGATAATGTAGCAGAATGTATGGCATAATCTTACAGTAGACTCAATACAAAGGCACAAGAGTTGGGTGTCGAAGTGACAGATTTACGTGTAAAACATGAGATTTTAGATGTTGAAGTTGAAGAAGTAAAATAGAACCAACCGAATGCTTTTGCACATTCAAGGATCTCGAATAACAGTTATAAAGGTTAGACTAAACTTATTTTAGTGAATTCTTTAGAATAATCTTCATTTATAACATTTCACTGATGTCTATTTTGTTCTTACTTTTGTCTTTGATTTCAAATTTCAATTTGAAAGCCTCTTTGTTTGTGCATACCTTTATCAGAGGAGGACAAAGATGACCTTTTCCAGTGAAATCTTTATGTACCCTTGAGGTTTCCAGAATTTTATAGTTGTGCAAGTAAGTTAAGTTAGTTAGCTCTATTTTCTTTTTGCTTATTAAACCTATTAGAGTATAGAATTCAAACTTAGTCATGATGGTAACTAGAGACTTTTCCTGTTCTTGAAGCTCAAGCACTAAGGCAGGCTGCTTCCGAAGTCTCCCCGTTTGCATTCCTTTCCTCCTATTTGCTCTATTGCGCCCTCAACTCATTTAGCGGTAATCTGGTATCTATCTTACACTACAACAATTCATCATTCTAATATTTTTTTTCTTGAACTGAAAATGTAATTCTGAGCTTTCCTCTTAACCCCAATCAAAAGATTTAATTTTCAGGTCTTCTGAATTAATGTGATATGTTTTTTGGTACCCCTGATGCATCTCGCAACTAGGTTTCTATCTTCTTCTCTACTCCCTATCATCTTTTGTAGTAGGTAAACAATTTTGATGTTAAAAACCATGACAAAGTATTATATACAAATGGCCTTATTATTTCTCCCTATTATTTACAGATATATGATCATCACATATTATGCCCACATCAGTGCAACCTTATTGCGTTTTTTCAACTATTGATAAACAAAACTTACTGAAAGAATATGTTAGAAAACCCTTTTCTAATCACTAGCAAAGACCTGACGAACCTTCCTTTAAACACCATTCAAAAAACCCTATAATTGGGTTATTTTAATTGAAATTTATACTCTAATCAATCAATAGTAGTTAGTGTTATTCATCTAAGTAAGTTTGATTTTTTTTTTACTGCGCTAACTTTAGATTCTTTTTCGTTTCCACATTTTTTGCAAAACATTCTTCTTCTTTTGTGATAAATTTTTGCTTTTTTTACAAGTTTTGCTATTACAAGGCATGATGATTCATATTAGTCCGTTCAGAGATTCTCTTATTTGCTCTCAAGCGTTCAACAATCTCCTCACTCATTGTGGCTCTTGCATTTTAATAGGTAGGTTTCTGTATGCATCATGGAGAGTGAGTGTTCAAAACCTGCCAAACAAGTAGCAACAGTTAGGTAATCAGTTTTATGTCCCATGATTCCTTTTGTTATAGCTTATCTTGAACTGATTAAAGTACGCATAATTCGTGTAGCTATAATTAGTATAACTATTTAGTGTTGATTGACATCCCCAAGTTGGACTAAAACTAAACGCCTAGAATCAAAACTTTCTTCATTGTTCCCAAATCACAGTTGTTATATTCAAGGCCCAAAATTTTGATATCGGTTCATATATCGGTGTACCCAAAAACCGATATATATCGGATATATCCATTTTTTTGGTGACTAGTCCAAACTATTTAAAATATCGGAAATATATTGGAAATATCGGATTTATATTAAAAAATGGTCAAAAAGTCAACCAATATATATCGATTATATCGGCGATATAAAGTTTCATATTGGAAATTTCGATATATATCGGAAAAAAGGGGTTCAATATTCGGTGGATATATGCTGGAAATATCGATATCGGTGTACCAATTTACCGAGATATATCGGCGATATTTTGGGCCTTGGTTATATTATGGAGAGAAAAACATGTTTAAGACCAACATGAGTAGAACTGGACTCCATTTCCTATCAAACATGGAGAAATTATCTCATATATCTGATTTTTGAACAAGTGTGCATGCTTATTTGTCTATGTTATTGTTGTTGTTGTTTCTGTGCAGATTAAATGAGAGCGAAGTGCAAACTTAATATTCCTAAAGTTATTATTATTATTATTAAATGAACAACAAACAGAGTTACCTGACATTAATAGAAATGAAAATAAGTTTTCCCATGATAGATTATAGGCTAGATATGAATATGATAAAGGAAAATAAGATTAGAGATTTACTGAGATGAGCTTTGTGTAGTTACAAGGACGATGACACTTGCAAACATTTGGTTTCTGTGAGACAATGAAATAGAGGTGAACCAATAATGGATTCAATGTGTTTTAGTACGTTTTTTTTCTTTCTCACTAATGTCGTCATGGTAGTAATAGTTAGTAGTTATCTACATTTTAGTGATTTTCCTATGCATAGCAAGTACATTATTGCTCTTACTTTTGAAGTTATTTGGGTAGTCCTAGTTTTTGTTTTTTGAAGTTACTACCACCATCTATAACTTAAACTTTTGAAGTGTACTATACGTTGAGTATTGAAACACCTTTGCGGAGTCGAGCACATTAAAACCAAAATAATGGTGGTGTTCCATTTTTCACTTTGTGACTCTTGGTATACTAAACACCTTATTATTCTTGCCAAATGTATTAATATTTAGTTTCTCTTTGATATTGAATTTTGTCCAAGAGCTCTTATCTTGCTAGGAAATACAAAGACTCCACCTTCCGTTGAAGATCCCCTTCTACGCAAAAACTTATCTTTAGTCAGTCTCACATGCATGCTTTTGTTGTTTTGCCAAATCAAAAATTCGTTTATAAAGTGTTCCATTTCTCTTCATTTTAATTTGTTCCTTTTTCTTTCTTTCTTTCTTTCTTTAGTTTTCCCCCAAGACCAAGGATTATATATTAAACAAATGGATTTAGTATGCGCATTAAAACTGCATTATATATGGGCGTCAGAGTTCAGACACAATTTAAAAAAACTGCAACTTTCTAGATTACACCCACTTCTCTCCGTGACTCTAACATTCATTTTTTCCAAAAACGACGAACTGACAACTCCCCTCTCTTTCCATTGCTGCAATGATTTTAATATTCTCTCCCCAAACAGGTTTGACTACTTCACTAGACCTCTTATTTTGGTCTTCCACTCTGACTCTCTATTTCCTCTATTGAATATATGGTTAATCACTTCAACGCTATTTGCCTACTTTTGTTGTTTAATATATGTTTATGTGTTCATTTCTTGGTTTTGTTTATTTATTTCTCAATTTTCAGCCATTGTCCTTTCTTCATTTTCCTACAATTGTATTCGTTTGTTTAATTTGCTCCATTTATGAACATTCATTTTTTCAGTTGCATGGATTTTTTCATATTACTTCTTTGTTTACTAGATACCACATCCTTTATGATATCATACCCTTTAGAATTTTTTTCTTTGGGTTTTTGTTAACGCGACATTATTTTGTAGTTTTGATCCCGTTATTGACATCCATTTTTTAGTTGTTTCGAGCTTGAGACAAGTACTTCATGTCGTGGTTTGAAGTTTTAAAACCTATTATTTTGTTTTTGTTACTTATTAAATTTATACACATTTGATTTTCCTTTTAGCGCCATTAAACAAGTTGGTTGAACCTTGATGGTGTTGTTGCTTCTAGGTAATTGAAGAATTTGATGTATGTGTATTACGATTCATAAGCTCGCATGATATAACTATGTACGTTAAGCAGGTACAAGTGATTGTTCATTCAATTCACTTGAGAGTTGAGACCAACCATTTGGGAATGTGATTCATGGAGACTAACTTGGCAGTATTTACTGGAAAGGGCTCCCAAGTAAATGACGTTATGCAAGAAAGAACCATGGTCTCAGGTACACTCGAGTTTCTTATTTGTCGAACTGGAAAAATGAAGCAAACTTCACAGTTCATCTACTTTGTTGTTGCTTGATGTCGATTTGAAGTTTTTAAGTTGTACGTGTATCTCGCGATTAATTATTGACTACTCAAATCTCACACCAGCAGGCCGGAAGCATAGATTAGCGCGCGACATGTGCATATTCGTCTATTAATCAAAGGAGTTGAGTTTCCCTTGAGCCCCAATTCAATTAGCAGCAGGTGCGTATTCTCAAGTCAAAGTGTACTGTTCGACTTTAATTGTTCCATTTTTTTTTTGGTAACAACATGCCACTGATAGCCATTATGAATTTTAGAGTTCTCACTTAGGGAGTTAATCCATTATGACTCCCATTGTGCTTAAGAATGTAGGAATTTATGTTTATTGTGGTAGTTTGAGTAGTAATTAGTTGTTTTTTATGTATTTTTTGGAACAACAATATTTTTGTTATAAATATGATAAGAGATATATTTTTGAATACTTTCTTAGCATGCAAGTTTTTCTTACGGTGATCTTGGACATACTCATAAAAACACTCCCTACCCCAACTTTGAAATAAATAAATAAAATTGTTTAAGATACATTTAGGTTCATAAATTATCCTTTCTTTTATTAAGTATATCAAAGACAAAACAAAACAAGTGTTTATCCTTCCAGCAAACACAAACCCTTCGCACTTATTTTCCTTTTTTTTTGTCATTTTTTTTTTCTCCTTTACGAAAGAAATTAGAAAGAGATAAAATTGTAGAATTTAGTCTTCCTCCTCCTTTCACTCATCAGCTATTAATGTATTTTTTCTTCATTGCAGCTCCTTGCTGTCTTTCTTATTTTCCGCTCGAGAAATTTTCAATTTGATATATTTATACTAAACTCCTTTAACCCTTCTACAATGATGAAGAAGAAGTAATTGCAATAAGAAAAAAAAAAATCAAATTTAAAGCAACTTCTAGAAGAGGAAAAAAACAATTTGTTTTTTGGGCATTATTTATTATTTCCTTTTGGAATGAGTCTCTCTGTCTTTTTGTTTTTTCTCTTTCTTTACCCCTATTGGAAATATCTCAAATTATTTTGGAAGATATTATTGGATTGAAGCGGTTATTGGGGTATGGCAAAAATTGAGTTAGTTATGGGGTACGGGAGTATTTTTATGGGTATGTCCAAGATCACCCTTTTCTTAGTATGGATGACAAGCAGTTTTTTATTTTATTTTATTTTTGTTTATTTTTGTTTTTTTAAGCATCATAAAATAACTTCAGCAAGAATTAATGCAGTGTAAATTCATTTGAAATTTTTTTATATGTTTGTTCTTAAATTTTATAGGGTTTAATCTTTTTTATTTAATAGATGTTATATGACATTAGTGGTGAAGTTGTCTTTAACATTGGGTTCTTAAATTTTATAGGGTTTAATCTTTTTTATTTAATAGAAGTTATATGACATTAGTGGTGAAATTGTTGTATAGGACGTACACATGACCTAGGAGGTTAGTGGTGACAAAGGGACCCGGATCGGGTATAAGCGTGGGAAGAGGCGGGTTACCGCGGGGATCAGATCCAGCGGTATCCCAACCGCTCTGAACCGCCTGCGAGACGTGGAGAGAGGGAGAGCGGATCCAGAACCGCAAGATAACCGCTGCGGTACGTGGAAGGAGAGAGAGAGAGAGAGAGAGAGAGAGAGAGAGAGAGAGAGAGAGAAAAGAAAAAAAAGAGAAGAGAGCAAGAACTTGGGACTAGTAATATTATAGGTTGTAATCACAGTTTATACATTTGGCGCCGTCTGTAGGGACCGAGAGAAAATGGCTACGGTAGTGAAAAGAGGAGTAGGGAGACCTAAGAAAGCAACGGTGAGAGAAAATATCGAAGAAAGAGAGATCACCGCGGAGAAGAAAGGGTAGGAGAGGAAGAGGGATAGGAGAAGAAGAAGAGGTATCAAAGCGGTGGATGCTACCGGGACTTCTTCGGGAGGAGATTGTTAGGCTCTGACGGAAAATGATGAGTTAAGGAAGGGAAGAGAGGTTACGAGGCACAACGGGTCGGGATGATCATCGAAGCGGGGAAGTAGGGGAGAAGCGAGGGTATCCGCCCCGCGGGACGGAAAGCAAGCGGTGGGTATCACCTTGGAGGTAGTGAAGGCAATGATTGAGAAAGGAGAGATGAATCATAGCAGAAAAAAGCGAACGAGCTGGCTAGCGAAGAAGGAGGTTGCAAGCCTCAACAAAAACCACCGGCGGTCGGTATGGAATTGGAAGTCTTTGAAAGCGATTCTCCCAGCCAAGATTTGAGAGGTATGATGGAAGGGGACCCGACGGATCATTTGCACCATTTCGAGCGCAAAGCGAGATGCCGTTATGGCGGGAGAGTAAATATGATGGGCCCGGTGTATGATGTTCCCGCTAGTCCGAAAGGGGAGCCTCGGATTGGTATTCTGAGGTTAGCTTCAAGGAGTATCTAAAGGTCCGAAGAATTGGAGCTGGCGTTTGTTGATCACTTCATACACCGAGAAAAGAAGGGTGGTTGACATCGCGGCACTATTCAACATAAAACAAAGGTCGTGAGTCCTTGAGAGAGTTTTACGTGCAGATTCAAGGAGGAGACATTGGCGGTGGAAAATTTGGAGGAACATCGTGGTCATAGCCTTCAAAGCCGCGGCTTGAGGCGGGGAACTAGAGTTCATGAGTCGGTTTCAAAATCGAAATCACTTCTTTGCACGCTCGTATCCCAAGGTAGAAAAAATATATATTCCACGAGGATATAATGCAGAGAAATGCAAAGGAACATAAGAGAGCGAGGGAAGGCGGTCTGGGCCGTTGACCGCGATGATCGCAAAGGGAAAAGAAAAGAAGAGGAAAGAGGAAAGGAACGTCTGAGAGGAGAAAGCCATGGTCCGGATAGGACGGAGATCGCGACGAAGCGGATATCCGAGAGGAAGTCGTCTGAAAATCGAGCGGACCCGCTAAATTGGCCGCTTGATGAAATCTTGCCGCTGATTAAAGGGATTACGATTACTTTGAGGGTCCGGAGAGGCACGCCGGTGGAGATAGATGGGAAGCCACTCTGTGCCTACCATAAAATCAGGAATCACGCTACCAATGAATGATACGCCTTTGAAGTGGTTGGTGGAGAGAATGATTGAAAGAGGGATGCTCGAGGGGAGTTTGTCGCAGAGGTTCGCCAAGCCGATAGAAGGCCGATTCCGGCAAGGATTTTAGGTACCATCAATGTCATCTTCAGCGGGGAAACCCTGGGAAGAAATGCACACCGAGAAAAGATGAGAAAGACAGCCAGTTTACAACAAGTGAATGAAGTGGTGAGCATACCGCAACTAGTTCGAGGAGTCGTAATGGGCGATGAAAGCATAAGGTTCACACCGAAAGACTTAGAGTCAGTAATTTCCCCGCATGAGGATGCTCTGGTGATTACTATAGCGATGGGCAATTATCTGGTAAAGAGGGTGCTAATAGACTGCGGCAGTTCAGTTGACTTGTTGTTTAAGGGGGCGGTGGAGGAGATGAATATTGGAAAAGACCAGTTGCAAGCCCCCCAAACTAATCTTTATGGGTTCAACGGCAGCATGACAGAGCCCTTGGGTGAATTGATGCTACCGGGTTACAACCCGCCCGACCACGGTATTCACCGCATTTATGGTGGTGGATGCAAGTTCGATATAATGCCATCCTCGGAGGAAATGGATCCACAAAATGAAAGCCGCCCCATCGACATTATACCGGTGATCCGGCTTCCCCCACTAACGGGGAACATATAAAATAAAGGGTGACCAAGCGGCGTAGCCGCAGAGTATCCATCAAGTATTTGTAAAAGTATGGTCCGCAGTACCAAGGGAGAGGAGTCATCGCACGATCCTGGACCTGCATAACAATTACAGAAGGAAGCGGAAATAGAGGGGTATGGGCCTCCACTGGGATCGAAAACGCTGGATGAGTTGGAGGTAGTGAACCTCGGGGTGGGAGAGGAGGAAAAGTTTACATCGGTGGGAGCGGACTTGTCGGAGGAATGGAAATGTAAGTTGGTATATTTTCTTGCAGACAACACCGATATATTTGCATGGGTAATTGAGGATATCATAGGTTTGGATCCGGAGTATGCTTGTCATCACTTGCATATGAATGAAGGTGCTAAGCCAGTGCGACAAAAGATGAGAAGTATAAGGCAAAAATACGCGGAAGGGATCCGCGAAGAGGTTACACGGTTGAAAGGGGCAGGAATAATAAGGGAAGTGGAGTTTACAGAATGGTTATCTAATGTAGTCGCGATACTGAAAAAGAACGGCAAAGTTCGAATGTGTGTCGACTTCACAGACGTTAATAAAGAATGCCCGGAGGATTTACCGATGCCCGGTGGATGAGCTAGTTGATAGAAGCGGCAGGTTACAAAGTGTTTTTCCTTCATGGACGCGTCGATGGGATACAATCAGTCGCCGATGTTCGAGCGGTCGGGGAGAAAACCACCTTTGTGGTGGAAGGTGGTACTTATTGTTACACCAATGCCGTTTGGCTTAAAATCTGCGGGTGCTACTTTTCAGCGGTTGGGAGAAAAAGATGTTGAAGGCAAGATTCGAAAGGGATAGAAATATACATCGACGATATGGTGGAAAAGAGCATGTCGGAAAGAGAGCACTTGGAAGGCCTCCAGAAACTTTTGACATACCGAAAAGCATAAGCTAAAACTAAATCCCGATAAATGCTCATTCGGGGTAACTTCAGGAAAGTTTCTGGGCTACATAGCCACTCATCGCGGAATTGAAGCAAATCCAGATCAGATCCGGTCACTGATTGAGATGCCATCTCCGCAGAATGTGAAGGAAGTACAAAGATTGGCTGGGAGAGTCGCTGCACTTAACAGATTCATTTCCAAATCGTCGGACAAGTGCCGGCCTTTATACCGATTGCTGCGGAAATCGCCTGATTTCCATTGGACCGCGGAGTGCGAAACAGCCTTTCAAGAGTTGAAAGGATACCTTGGACGGAGCACCCTTCTGCCGTGGCACGAAACAGGAGAGAAATTGCATTTGTATCCGGGGGGTTAGTAGATACGCGGTTCGGTTACGGTGAGGGTGGTCAACGGGATAGAAAAGCCGATTATATTTTCAAAGCAAAACCTTACCGCAGCAGGAGACCGATATAGCGTGATTGAGAAGTATGCTTTGGCGTTGATATTTTCAAAGACTTAAATTGAAACCGTGCTTCGAATCTCATTCTGTGGTTGTGGTAACAAATTTGCCTCTGAGACAAGCGTTGAAGGCCGAGAAGTCAGGTAGGATGCTTAAGTGGGCGGTCTTACTCAGTTCTTATGAGATTACTTACCAAGTCAACGGAAGAAAAGCAAAGCCGCGGGCGGAGTTTCTGGCCGAATTTCTGGCAGAGGATCCAGCTTGGGGAGATGAAATGGTAATGGAATTTGAAACGGAGGTTAGCTGCGATTCGTTGGATCCGTGGGATGTGCGTAATGGGTGGAGAGTTTTCACGGATGGCTCGGCTACGGACACAGGAAATGGCATAGGGGTTTAGTTACTCCTGAGAACAATCGCCTTGAGTTATCCATGAAATTGTGGTTTGCAGCCTCAAATAATAAGTCTGAATATGAAGCCGTGATAGCTGGGTTAGACTTAGCGAAAGATCTAGGGGTGAAGGAGTTGTCTGTTTTCTCAGATTCCAACTTGGTAGTGAGTCAGGTGAATGGAGGGTTTGCAGCTCGCTGTCCCCGGATGGCAAGATACCTTGAGGTCCTACAGCGAAGGGCAAGTAAGTTCGACAAAATACAGTTTGCACATCTGGGCCGCAGAGAGAATAGACACGCCGATGCTTTGGCTTATGTGGGCTGCGATTTGCCTGGATCGAGGGTCGGTCTATTGATGCGGTGGTGTTAAGCAAAGCGAGTACATCCGGATGAAAGTGATATTTGCCTCGCCACCGGGCGGGATCGTGAGTAAACAAGACGGTAAGAACGAACAAGTTGAGTCAGCGATACACATTACTGAATGATGACCTGTACCGGAGAAACTTCAGTGGGCCGTTGCTAAAATGTATAGGTCCGCGGCAAGCTCAGGAACTTCTAGCCGAGGTTCACGAAGGAGATTGCGGCAGTCATTCCGCGGGGCGAACTACAACTCATAGATTGATAGGGCAAGGGTATTTTTGGCCCCATATGAAAAGAGACGCCACCGAGTACGCCAAGAAATGTGGGAAATGCCAACGATTTGCTTCATTCATACATTCACCAGCTGAGCCACTGCACAATGTGTTCAGCCCATGGCCGTTCGCTATGTGGGGACTGGATATTGTAGGACCTCTACCACTGGCAAGTGGAAAAAGGAGATTTATGTTAGCCGCTACTGACTATTTTACCAAATGGGTGGAAGGAGTAGCTTTGCAACAAGTTAAAGAAGAGAATGTGAAAAAGTTTTTGTGGGAGAATATAATATGCAGGTTCGGGCTGCCGCATACTGTCATCGCAGACAACGGAACTCAATTTACAGGGAAAAAAGTGCGAGAATTTCTTCAAGCATTTAGAGTCAAACAAAGGGGTTTTTCGCCCCCCATACAACCCCGAAGAAGGAAATGGACAAGCAGAGGCATCTAACAAAATAATAATGGACAATCTAAAGCGAAAGTTGGAAGAGAGAAAGGGTGCATGGGCAGACGAATTAAGTCATGTGCTATGGGCGTATCGGACCACACCAAGAACTTCCACTAATGAATCGGCCGTTCGCGAATGGCGCACGGAGTAGAAGGCCGTCATCCGATTGGAAATGATAGAATCCACGACAGCGTAACGCAAGCTGTGGAACATGGACTGAACGAGAAAATATTGGCCGCGGACTTGAATCTTGTTGAGGAGAGAAGAGAGATAGCCCGAATTCGGTTGGAGGAATACCATCGAACTCTGCAGAGACAATATGATAAACGAGTGAAACCCGCGGAGTTTCAGTGGGGACTATGTGCTGCGACGAGTTACTCCAGCCACCAAGAAAGATAACGACGGGAAGCTGGGGCCAAACTGGGAAGGCCCATATGTCATCAGTAAGAAGGGTACCTCTGGAACTTATGGATTAGAGACTACGATTGGAGATAAAATAGATAAGCCATGGAACATCAGAATGTTGAAAAAGTTCCATGTCTAAGATTTTTGTTCAGTCTTTTCATATTTGATAACGTACTCTTTGTATGGTTTATTATTATGACTATGAAATAAACATGCATTCCTTCTAACAAGATTAGCAACGCATAATAGAAACCAAACAGGGACGAGTATGTTATCCGAGCAAGCTGGGGGCAACCCTGACAAGCTTCACAGCTATACAAAGCGCGGGGACGAGCCGCGGTTGTAAGAAGTCGAATCAAATTGGGGCAACCCGACTAGCTTCACTACAGCTATACAAAGCGGGGGGGCCGAGCCCAGCGGATTTTGTAAGTCCAAATCAAACTGGGGGCAACCCTGACTAGCTTCACAGCTATACAAAGAGAGCGGGGGGGGGACGAGCCCATTCGTGGTTGTAAGTCGAATCAAATTGGGGCAACCACGACTAGCTTCGGCCTATACAAAGCGGCGGGGGACGAGCCGCTTCGCGGACTGTAAGTCCGAATCAACGGGGGGCAACCACGGCTAGCTACTCCGACTATACAAAACCAAAGGGGGGAAGAGCCTTTCCGCGGTTGTCCAGAATCAAACCGGGGCAACCCTAACTTGCTTCACAGCCTACCAAAGTGAGAGCGGGGGAAAGAGCCACCCGCGGATTTGTTTGTCCGAATCGGGCGGGGCAACCCTAACTTGTTTAAAAACTATACAAATAGTAAATGCAGGAGGAAGAGAGCCGCCGCCCAACGGTCGCGTCCAAATAACAAAGGGACATTCATAGCTAGTGTCCGCCCTTAACGGAGTTTGGAGATGCAAATGAAAAGGGATTAAGTCAAAGTAACATATTGATCAATGGCTCCATGCATAACGAAGTTAAAAAATCGCCGTAATTGAAACCACGGCCGGATAGTGAATTACAATGCAAAAAGAGCACAAAAGTACTAGCTACAAAAGACATTGTTCCTCATAAACACAACGATAATTGTTCAACTATTACAAAACCAAGGCCATCTGCAAAGAAAGTAAGCCGACATGTGTTACTACTGAGGATCAGTAGTCGGTTCTTCAGGGGAAGTATTTTCATCTTCACCATTTGGGATCTTTGGCATCTTCATTAGCCCCAATCGGAGAAGGGACCGCTGGTGATGGGAGTCAGTAACACGGTGGTAGGCGTCTCAACGGCAACCGGGCTGCACAATTGGTTCTACCGGGGGCGATGTCTCTACAACAAGAGGAGGCGGTGGAAGCAGTCGGCCAGCAGCGCTAAGCTGATCAAGTTGTTGTTGCAGTTCGCGTGCGATCTTTTTCGTAGCAAGGCCTCGAAATCGATCCGCGGCCTCTTGGACAGCCTTATCCACAGCAGCTTGAGTGGCAAGCCTCTCTGTCTCTCTGAGGCTTTCCATTTTTGAATTGACACCCGTTACGTAGTCGCGGTGTCTGTCCTCAGCTACCTGGAGCTCCTTATGGAGCTTGACTGCCTTGATCCGCACCTCGTCCCTATCCTTCTCCAGCTTGGCGTACCTTGCTTTTCAGCCATCAGGGCCGTGTGCCCGTGTATCTCCTGCTTCGCCGTGACCAAGTTCTCCACGGTGCTGGTCAGGCCACGCAGCACATAGCCGATGTCTAGACTCAGCTGCAGAGACATATGGGGTATAAGAGTAGCACAAAGGATGGAGAGATATTATAGTCAATAACACATACCTTTTCCCATCCAGTGTAAATGGAGGCCCTGTGGGAAGCAACGGTACCAGCATCTCCATAAGCTTGATCCCGAGGCAGGTGAGAGCTGAAAAATAAGGAGGCGGCAACGGCTGGATTTTCCAAAGCCGAGTCTCGTGTAGTCACATCGCGGTCCCTAGCCTTGAACTTGGGATGCCACGCCTCGGCAGCCCGGAGGTTAAAGGACCAGCCGAAGAAGAATCCTGTCTAGGGCGGCGTGAAGATATCACAGACCGCGGAGGTTCATTGCGGCCAGTAGTTGGGGGAGGAACAGCGGAAGAAGTTTTAGCCCTTTTGGTGGGAGGGCTTTTGTTTGACACGTCAACAGGAGCATCCCCATCAGAGTCGCTGTCCCAAAGCTTGTACTTGTTCACATCCATTGCGGTGGCAGAAGGGGGAGCGGTAGTAGGAGCAAAATCGTCTTCCCACTCAGCCACACGAGAGTAGGAATGGGGAAGGGTGTCCGCGGTAGTAGTCTTGTTTTTAGCAGCAGCGGCACGTTGAGCAACATCTCGTGAATGGGAGATTTTAGTGGTATAGTTGAAAGACTTGTAAGACGGGCGTTTTCTTTTTTGAGGTGGGGATGGTTTGGGCTTTCTTTCTTTGGGGGGCGGCAGACGATAGAGGGGGCCTTGGTATTTGCCAATGTCTTTTAGAGAAGGGTCAAGTAACAGAGGAGTGGCTTTTTCCGGATCAATGCCAAGGACTTCACACTGTGAACTCCCGAGTTCGCGGAGGGATTGGAAAATTTCTGAGTAAACACCGTTGTATATCTGGGATCGCGAATCGGGTCTCCAACCTACATCACCAAGAACAAAGACAAATTAAAGACATGTGAGAGATAAATACCGCGACTCAAAACGGCTTACTTACCACTTGTTAGGAAATGGAGATGCCTCAGAGAAACTTCCGGAGGGAGGTCCACGGATAAAAAATTACCGGACACATACAACGGGTACTGATGCCACACCTTGTCAGAAGTGGTAATGTGAAGAAGGAAAGACTTCTTTTGAGGGCGAGTGCAGGGAAGGATTGATATCCACACTCCCGGTTTAGTGCTTTTTATATAGAAGTGGGCAAGGATATCCGCGGAGTTGTATTTTGGGGAGTGAGTCTCATTGTAGTGGTTGGCGGCATACATAACACGCCAGAAGTTACCTATGCCCTGGCATGGAGGAATGTTGAAATGGTTACAGACCTCGATGTCAAGGGGAGTCAAAGGGAAACGTAAACCGGCATTATCGTCTCCGGTAGCTTCTGAGATAACCAGTGGCGGTGATACTAAGTGAGGAAAGTGGGTGACGCCAGACACATGTTCGAGAATAATGTCACCAGGAATGCCGTAAGCGGCTTTAACGGCATCTAGATTGGGTCTGCGGTAGTAGGACGGCGGTGATGGCAGAGAAGGTTTCCTACCGAAGTAGATGGAACGTGATTGGGATCGGTAGAGTTTGAAGCGAGGGGATTTAGATCTGTCCATGGTTTAGCGACTAGATCTAGGGGTAGAGGATCAGTTACGATGTGGTGGCGGAGGATTGGGTGGAGGAGATGACCTCACATTCGATGAAGGCATAATGGAAGCAATCAAAGGAGGGAAATTGAGAAAAAGATAGATCGCAATCTAGGAAAAGAAGATAATGAGGAAGCAACCCCCAAAATAAACAATGAATGCACAAATAACTAGAGGAAAGGAAAGGAAAACAATTTAAGACAAACTTGTAGCAAGAGAGGGCCAAAGCAATGGAGGGCGTAACCAAAGCGTCTGGGAGGTTCTTGCGAAGAAATGGGACGGGGAAAATGGGGGAAGAGGTTGAAGAAGGTGAAGTTGAAAAGAAAAATGGTGAGGGTTTACTGTTTTGAGGGTTGTGAGAAAGGAGAGATTTGAGCGGGATTTGAGGTGGCAGGGACAAAATGGTAGCCCGACCAATGAGAGAGAACAAAGAAATAGGGACGCGTGTAATCTCGATTTTTGAAGAGGCGACATCACGTAGCGTCGCCCGTATTTCGCCGTATTTCCAGGTGGCGATCTGAGAGGAAGCCACGTGGAACACGTCTTTGGGGGAGAAAAAGAGATAAGGGACGAGTGGGAGAATTCGGACAAGAAGTATTGGCCGAGAGGGTGTATGGAAAGAGTAAAGGGTAGTTCGGCACCATTACGGTCGCGGACCATCAATAAAGGCGAGAGAGAGGGCATCAGTATGGGGCGTACACATGACCTAGGAGGTTAGTGGTGACAAAGGGACGGATCGCGGTATAAGCGTGGGAAGACAGGTTACCTGAGGATCAGATCCAGCGGTATCAACCGTTACGGAGGCTAGCTGCGAGACGTGGAGAGAGGGAGAGCGGATCCAGAACCGCAAGATAACCGCTGCGGTACGTGGAAGGAAAGGAGGAGATATATAAGAGAGAGAGAGAGAGAGAGAGAGAGAGAGAAGGAAAAAAAAGAGAAGAGAGCAAGAACTTGGGACTAGTAATATTATAGGTTGTAATCACAATTTATACAGTTGTCTTTAACGTTGGGTGATTAAGGTGTAGTACCAGGGTTATAGGTTTTTGGTGATGTATATGAATTCGGGTTTTAATAGTATAAATTGTAATTGTTTAATTATATTATTCTGAGACATGCGTTCAATTGAGGTGAAATATAGAAAAGGGCGTCAGTTAGCATTGATGGGTGTGCTAATTGAAATATACTACCGGACTTCAATTACGTATGGTTTTTAAACATTAAACTCAACTGCAGTCTGTTTGCTTTTAAGTGGGTTAGGGTGTATTTATATTGCACAGGTTGAAGGGGGTACTTAGAAGTCAGATCATACATTCCTACCTCCAGCAAAGTACAAAACACAGGGTAAGCACTTGAACCCACAATAACAGTTAATCTGAAGTAGTATTATTTCATATTATGAGTCTTAGTGTAGTCATGTCATCTGTAAGTCTGTATTAGCAGGTTAGCTTTGACTGTGTTTGCAACAAGTACAAATTCGACACCATCCATTCATGTCAAAATAGACAAGTATATGATAAGAAACCTAAAACTATAAAATTTCCATTAGAATGTTCACACAATCTTTGAGAACTTTCACTAAAATTATTCTAATGTCAAGTTTGAACCCTAAGGTGCATGATGAATTTTAAACAACTTGGGTTGTACATAGGGTAGCATGGTTAGTTGTATATATTAGCTTACTAGCTATTTTCAAATTTGAATGGAAAAGAATTGTTTGAGGTACATACAAGAGCATGCGCCAGTTTCAAAATGCTCCATGCATGATTGTAAGACCCCAAATTATTTTTCTATTAATTCGTAACAATATTTAATATTTTGAAATTTTATATTTATTTCTTGGTCAACGGGCTAGTAGATGTGGGCTTGACTTTTTGATAGAAAATAGAAAAGAGGGAAAACAAGTATTTTGAATTTTGAATTTTGTGTAGAGATTTTGAATAGTTGGAAAGTTTTCAAAAGAGATGTTAATATAAGGTATGTAATAAATAGAATATTTTTAATAGAAAATAATATTCTATATTAGGAATAGAAATATTTGGTAAAATAGGAAGTTTCTAAAATGTTAAGCATAATATAAATTCTTAAGAATGAAATGGTTTATCAAAATTCAGGGTTTTCAGAAAAATAAGTTTTTAAAACTAAACAGCCTAAAACAGGGCGGATCGTGCGTCTTCTAGTTAGCTTGGGATTGGTTTTCTCGGGTAATTTTCTTTATGCACTTTTTCGGCGATACAGGGCGAGTAGTTATTTTTCTATTTCATCTATACACAAAAATAGCTTTACTGTCAAAAGGTTTTTCGCGTAGTATGTTTTTCTGTTTATTATTCTGTAGTTATAGTATCCTGCGGTCTCGTCGTATTGTTAAACTGGTTACTGTAAAATATTGTTTGTTGTTCTTAATTACTCTTAATTGAATTGTTGGAACTCAGAAGAGGTCGGTAATGGTGGCGCAAGCCCAGAGAACAGAGAAATCGTCCTTGTATACTGTTTGAACTTTTATTATGTTTATTATGTTGTTGTGTTGGTTGGATGTATGATTTGTTGTAGTGGGAGGTTTGAGTACTGGAGAGTGGGGGCTGTTGAAGCTCGAATGAGGTGTTAATGGCAGCGGCGAGCCCAAGAATCATCCTGTAAATTATTTGAACCGTTAAAATGTTTATGATGTTGTTGCCTTGGGTTGGATTTATGTTTGGTGGTAGTGGGGGTGAGTGAGTGCTGGAGAGTGGGGATGTTGGGAGCTTTGGAAGGGCGTTAATGGCGGTCGGGGTCGAGTTTTGGATGTGAGGGGAATAAGGTTTTGAGGGTATCGAAAGATGGGGTTTTTCTGGGGGTTCAAAACCGAACTGTTTCGGTTAGTGTTGGGAGTGCCAACGAGTGGTGGCTGGTGGTGGAGGAGAGCTGCTCACCAGGTGAGGAAGGTGACCTGTTGGGCCTTAGTTGGGCTTGGGCCCGAACAACTCATTTTGTTTGGTTGGGCCAGTTTCATTTTAGTGGTTTGTGGGCCGGACCAATTTGTTTGTTTTCTTGGGCCGGAACAAAGTTGGTTTGTTTTCTTTGGGCCGGTTTTCTAATTTTATGTGGGTTGGTCCTTATGTCCCTAGTTGGGTCAGGTTTGATAAATTGGTTGGTTTTAGACTTTTGGGCTTGGGCCGAAACTAACTAGTATTTTCTTTGGGCCAATTTCTATTTTGTTTGGGTTACGTCCATATAAATTAAAATAGATCCAATTGGGTATTTAAATATTTAGACTCCTGGACTTTGGTTTTGGACCTTGATTGTGAATTATTTGACTGTTTAGTTACGTTACTTTTTATGTTGTAAATTGTAAGGACAAGTCCAATGATAGAATATTGTGAAAGCCTGTATAAATTGGTTTGTCATTATCTAAGAAAGATTTGACGTTGATGTTGTGTATTTTTAACACGTGACGAGATTGAAATTTTAGGAGACATAATATTCCTAAAATGCTATAAAAATGTTATGCGGTACATTTGGAGCAATTGTGACATTATGTGGTATGTTGAAATTGTTGTTCTGTTAAATGATATCATATGTTAGGATATTTATTAAATGCAATATTTTTGAGAAATAAATGTAAACGCTCTATCATTATATCTGTGATATGCTACTATGAGGTAGTATAATATTTGTGAATATTTTCTACGGAATTGTGGCTTAGTGCAATAATTTATTTGGCACGTGAAAGAATGAAAGTTGTTATGAGATGTATTGAGATATTTCCAAATATGGTGGCTTAGTGCAATAATTTATTTGGCACGTGATAGAGTGAGATGGTTATGAGATACTAATGTATAACACCTGAATAAATTACGTAACGAAAATCCTAGAATCTAGTTATCACAACTCATGTGATTAGCCCCTGTGTAGGGCGTGTGTAATTTGATTGGCCCTTCTGGCGTTTCAGTGAATCTGAATGGCCCTTCTAGCGTAGCCGAATAGTGGCTTGATTTTCTCGTTCGCAAAATTAGAACGAGACGTGCGATATTTTATGCCGAATAGTGGTAGTACTCACATAATGACTTTCGTGTGAGGGTTACCTGGTATACGATATCCCGCTTAGGGTAATGATAAAACGATAAAATTGAATAATTCTACTCCGAATAAATAATGAATGTCAAACGGAAGTAGAACTATAACTTTACGAATACTATGTTATCAAATATTTCTACTCTCGATACTATTGAAATAGAGTTGGAATAGAAGATTCGTTCCACTCCTAGTTCTTTAGCATTCAATATTTTCTACGACTATTAATCTTACCAAAGTCAATGAGAGTTTTACAAAGGGAATTATACTATGATGTGAATTCTAAGAACAAGATACTAACTATAATGATTCAACTACGAAATGCTACGGAATACTAAGGTTTGAATCTAGAATAAGAATTAGGGGGGAATTGAATCCACCTTGAATCCAACTTAATAAACTAGCATAGATTGTTGCAATCCAATTCTTACGTTCTTACAGTAAGAATTGGTCGTTCTAATCCCTAATCAATCATGACAATCTCTACCAAATAATGACTAGCATGTGAGGAAGTCCAACCCATTCTCATGGCGAATCAACGACCTTCTAGAGTGGAATAGACTCTTACAACGATTCTACACTACATAATCAAGTTTTCATCAAGGCTTCATCAAACCCCTCTAATGGAGGTTTAGCCTTGATTCATTAAACTATCATTTCCATATGAAATTGAAGAGAAATTGAATAACACATAATATAAAGATTCTAACTTTATTAAATTTAACTAAACAATAATTGAAATCTAAATTAACAACTAAGAAATTATTAAATAACAAGAATTGAAATTTGATCTAAGCAATTTTAAATAACAAAAATCGAAATTATCAAGAACTAACTATTTTATTTATCTAATGAATGTTAAACAATGATTCCAATAACTAATCTAAAACAAGAAATGAAACTAATTAATGGAATAAAAACTAATTAATTAACTAATTCAAAAACTCAAAACTAGATCTAGATATTCTCTAATGGCTATTTTCTATCCTAAGCTAATTGATACTTAAGAGCTAAGTCTTGTGTGTGGAAATGGAGGAGACCAGATCCATATTTTCGTGCATGGGCTGAGGGTCCATGTTTTGGGCCTGAAAATCGAGCCCAAAGTCCAATTTCTTCAGTTCACAGGGCCCTCTTCAGCTGTCTTTAACTTCAACATGCTTTTCGTCCACTTTTACTCTTCTGATTGGGTCAAGGTTTGGACCATTGGAAAGCTCTTTCCGAGCCGGTCGTTTTGACATAAGATACGCCCAATTCCGAGGTCCAAGTCCAAAGATATGGTCTTCAGAAGTTCTGCTGACTTTTATAATGCCATTTACGCCGCGTTGACTCGACTTTTCACCCGACGGGGCTTTCTGAAGGGTTTTCTCCTTGAATCTTGGCCTTTAATCACAGAACTTCTTAGCAACCAACCCTTGCTCCTTTATATCGCCAAAGTGGCACATTTCTGCACATAATTAACTTCAATGCCTGAAATACATAAAAGCATGTAATTAACATTAACTCTTATTTATTACTCGCATAATTGATCTAAAAGTATTATTGTTAAGGGGTTAAAACTACAGTTTTGGGCTCTTATCAGGTAACTACGCATTGAGTGGTTCATTATGTGAGGGGAGACATGTTGATGTACATGTTCGGTGTTGGGAAGCGATTGTGGTAGCTAGGGAAACTAGATAAAACATAGAAACGACGTGATTATAGAGACACGTGAAGAAACTCTAAACAATAATGGTGATGATATATCAAAGTGTACGTTAAATCTATAATAAATTGTGTATTATAATTTATGTTGCATTCACAAGGGTGTTGTAGAAAAGTGGGTTGGATTGATTATTTATGCAGGTGTGGCCCACTACACCAGTTTAAGTATTGAGTACGTTTTAGTTTTGTTATTATTGGATTGGAAGCTAAGGCGCCTCAGTGGAGGAACTACCTGCCTTAATTATTATATTTAAGAATGTTGTATTAGTCGTTGGAAGTTAAGGCGCCTCGATGGAGGAACAAACTAACTGCCTTGTAGATTGTGTATATATATGTATAAGTATATTTTGTATTTTAGGGCTACTCATACCAGCATTGTTTATAATACTGACCCGATTTGCATGTTTGCTTATCGGGTGTGTTCATAAAATAAACCTAGTTGATAAGTCTTAACAGGATTAGTGTTGAAGAAGGTGGGTTGTTGATTGTGGTTTGCGCTAGCGTCTCATTACAGGATATGTTTTGTTTTCCCTTGAGGTGCAATAGATTTTCAATTGAGACAATGTTGTTTTGTATTTTCAGTTGTAATTATAATTAAAGAGTTGTTGAAAGTAAATTTGTAACTTAATCATATTTGTGAATTTTTGTAATGAAGATCACTTTTGTTTATTTAAAAATTTTATTGGTTTCAAATTCTGGGAATAGTTAAGCAGGTTATGGTTTTTGGAAGTGGAGAGTGCATCACACCTCGAAAATCGAAGAGTCAGAAACAAATATTGTTTTTCCGATTTTGTCAAAATTCGGGGTGTGACAATGATCCACTCAATAACTTTAGGTAGCTATGGTATTAGTTTGTACACATTAAACTAACCTAAAAAAATGATTAACGGGAAATCGGAAACTAGAGCTAACTTCAAAGAATAATTAACGGGAAATCGGAAACTAGATGCAAATGCTTAACCTCAAAGAATAATTAACAAGAAATCATAAACTATATGCAAATGTATGGAACTAACTTCAAAGAATAATTAAAGAGAAGTGGGAAACTAGATGCAACTACATTGAACTAATTTCAAATAATAATTAACAAGAAATCAGAAACTAAATGCAAATGCATTGAACTAACCTCAAAGAATAATTAACGGAAAATTGGACACTGGCCGGATGCAATTGCATTGAATTAGAATAATTAACAGAAAATCGAAAATTGGGCGCAAGTGCATGGAACTAACCTCAAAGAATAATTAACGGAAAATCAAAAATTGAATGCAAATACGCTAAACTAACCTCACAGAATAATTGACGGGAAAAAAGAAATTGGATACAAATCCATTGAACTAACCTTAAAAAAAATGGAAATCGGAAACTGGACGCAACTGCATTGAACTAACGTCAAATAATAATTCACGGGAAATCGGAAACTATATGCAAATGCATTGATCTAACCTCAAAGAGTAATTAACGGAAAATTAGAAACTGGAAAAAGAATAATTAACGGGAAATCGAAAATTAACCTCAAAGAATAATTAACGGGAAATAAAAAAACTGGGTACAAATGCATGGAACTAACATCAAAGAATAATTAACAAGAAATCAAAAACTTGATAATTTTTTTATGATCTCACGAGCCATGTATAATTTTTTTTTTAATGCCATGTTTGCAAGGACACTACAAAAGAATAAATAAAAGTTGGTATTACATACTACCTCAGATAATTAATGAGAAATCGGAAACTTGATGCAAATACATTAAACTAACGTCAAAGAATACTTAACGAGAAATCGGAAACTGGATCCAATTGCAAGGAACTAACCTCAACTAATAACTAACGGGAATTCATAAACTAGATGTATCGAACTAACTTCAAAGAATTATTAACGGGAAATCGGCAACTGGATGCAATTGCATTGAACTAACCTTAAAAGATAATTAACGAGAAATCGGAAACTAGATCCAATTGCATTGAACTAACCCCAAAGAATAATTAACGGGAGTCGGAAACGTGATGCAAATGAATGGAACTAACCTCAAATAATAATCAACAGAATATTGAAAATTAATTGGATGCAAATGCATTGAACTAACCTTAGAGAATAATTAACGTGAATACGAAAACTTGATACAAATGTATTGAACTAACCTCAAAGAATAATTAACGGGAAATAGAAAATAAGATGCAATGAATAGAACTAAATAACATCAAAGAATAATCAACGGGAAATCGAAAACTGGATGCAAATGCATTGAGCTAATCTCAGATAATAATTAACAGGAACTCAGAAACTGGATGCAAAATGAATTGAACTAACCTCAAAGAATATTAACAGAAAATAGGAAACTGGGTACAAATGTATGGAACTAACCTAAAAAAATATTAAATGCAAATACATCAAACTAACCTTAAAGAATATTTAACAGAAAATCGGTGAATGCAAATGCATTTAAATAACCTCAAAAAATAATTAATGGGAAATTTAATAAAAAAATAATTAACATAAAATCAGAAATTAGATGCAACTGCAAAGAACTAACCTCAAAGAATAATTAATGGAAAATCGGAAACTGGATAATCTATGATGATCCCACATAGTGAATCATGTATATATTTTTAATGTCATGTTTGCAAGGACGCTACAGACGGATCAATAGAAGTTGGTATTACACACCACCTTGGATAATTAACAAAAAATTGAAAATAACTGGATGCGAATGTATCGAACTAACCTCAAAGAATAATTAACGGAAAATCGAAAACTGATGCAAATGCATCGAACTAGCATAAAAAAATTATTAACGAAAAATCAGAAATTGAATGCAAATACATCATACTAATCTCAAAACATATTTGTATTAGTGAGAAAGTCTCGACAAATATAATTTTGCATTGAAAATGGTATTTATCATATATTTTTTTGTATAATTGGGATTGTCTTGCTATTAACATATTTGTATTATATGTAGTGAGAAAGTCTCGACAAATATAATTTTGCATTGAAAATGGTATTTATCATATATTTTTTTGTATAATTGGGATTGTCTTGCTATTCAAGTAGCTTCATTAAGATATTCGCCTCATTCGACATTCTCACAAAACTTTAATCAAACTTCTATTATTAAACAACAAAAAGAAGTAGAAGAGTTTTATCAGGGAGGAGTCTCTGTTCTATTATTAAAAAAAATCAATTATATGAAAACGGTCTTTGTTTTGTGAAGAGTGCCTATTTATGTAATTTAAGTAAATAATTTTAAAATATAAATAATTTCGTTTTCACAAAATGTGAACTGAACATGTTCCGCCTATGAATTAAAGTGTAAATTAGGGGGAAAAAATGATTGGTTGTCAAGATATAATCAATTAAAAAGTGTCAACAATTAAATTTGAATTCAATGACTTTTCCAATTTGAATTTGTGCATGAAAGAGAGATAGATTCTACTTTTAAATTTTAGGATTTGTCAGTGGTTTGTTCATTAAATAAATTAATTATGTTTGTTGAACTATTTTTTTCTTTTATTAATACTATATTATTATGCCTCAATGCCCTTTCTACGAATCAGTACAGTATTCTATAGTTAAAACTTTTGATACATAATAATTCAAAAAATATTAAAAAAAAATCAAATCAATTTTATGAACGGGCTAAAAAACTAGTCGAATTCTTAATCAAATAATATGCTCCATAATTAACTCAAATTTAAGTCCACTAGCACACGAGAATTCGAGACACGACAACTATTCTCTTCGTTTGTAAAATGCGAAATTTGCAAATGTGTCTAGTGAACCATTGCAAATGTAAAGTGTGCTTGGTCTAAAAAGAATTGCAACTTGTCCCAATTGCGGCGATAAGAGGAGTCCACTACTTTTCAAGTTTTCAGTTTGTGAGACAGAAGAAAAAATGGCGAACCGTGGTTGCATCAATGGAACCATGCAAGGTGTTAACTATTCTTCCCCTGTACCTGTTATTGGTTTATATATTGCTGGAGCTTCCACCTTATGCGCAGTACTAATGGTTTATGATATTGGATCTGGATTTTGGGATATCAAGGGATGGCTTTCTTGTAAATCATTCAAACTCAATTCTCTTACTATCAAGCGACGGCTTCCTGTAAGTCATTCCAACTCAATTCCCTTACACTCACTCACTCTGCTTGGTATAGCAACTAAACTTCCCGTCGATTTAACAACCAGTATATATGCCTAGTCCCGAAGATCAACTTTCGAAACTCACTGCATTTATATGCATTTCTATGGGTTTTCTAGTGCCTTCACTTGGTGTTAATAGTGAGTCTGAATGTTCTACAAATTTGTGGGCATTGACCTTTTTTTTTTTTAAAGTTGGGGTTAAGGAAGACCCCGACTTGTTATATATTGCAAATAATTAAACCTTACAAAGCCTCTCTACGAGTGGATCATTAAAATGAGGAACTCAAAAACACAATAATAACTATAGACTTCAAGCTTAACATACTTAAAATAACACATTGAACATGCTACATTAATTCGAACCTAAGAAAGTAGATATAGTAATCCTACTTCCTAGTCATGATGTCTTTAACAATCTTAGGATGATCCTTCCTAGGATGAGTCTGCGCTTTCTCATTGTTACAAAAAAATTCTTCGCAACCACAACACACATAAATGAGTCCCAAAGTATCATCCCAATACTCTTTAGTGTAGTCCTCAAGTCGTCTCATTTTTTTGTTTTTTGTTAATGATTTTACCTTCATCATTGCAAGCGTAGAGCGTAGGCTCTATTTCTCTCGAAGAACGCTCTTGAATCCTTTTGCTTATTTTTGGCTTCACAATAGTCCATTGATTTTGATCCTCAGAAGGCATTTCATACCTTGATGAGCTCTCAGGCAAAACTTTATCGCTAAAGAACTCAGTTTCATTCTCTGAGAGATCAACATCTTCGTCCTCATATCCAGCAACTAACCCTTCATACATATTTTGTTCTCTACTACTCGGCAGTTGGTTAACCGGTAAAAATCTATGTTGACGACTCGCATCTGCACTTGCCACTCCTTGTTACTTCCTTGTCTAGGGCTTGCAGTTTGAGGGTTTCTGACACCACCTCTTTCTGTAGCAATGATGAGGGTTCTCTGATTTAAGTTTCCCTTAATATATGTTTCTCTGACGGCAAATACTTGTTCTGTAAGTGAGCTCGTAGCAACCACTCTGGCAAGATGTTCAACTGCTCCTTCAGATACACAGTAACCTCCTTGCTGCACTGTTACATCTCTCTGTTTCCTTATGAGTAGTCCCTTCATTGAGTTGTTGAACCGTTACCTAGGCTTGTCCAACTCCCCTCACATGATTCTGATTTTCTATTTGAATGGCCGGGATAGTATCTCCTTGTGCAGTGCCACTAGATTGACCAGTAGAAATATTTACAATAGCACCACTAATAATAGTGTGCCCTTCCATCCTTGTGTTTGCTCCTTGTGCTGATGTACCAGCCCCATTTGCATTGCCATTAATCACCACACCACTCCTCCTAGGCACCCAATGTCTAGGTCCAGACAAAGGACATTTACTATTATCATGCCCAAACTTCATACACTTAGAACATGATGACGGCTTCCAAGGGTATTCAACCCCAATATTAATCACTCTATCACCAATTTTAATTGGTACAGAACTGCGAAAATCAAACAGTAACGGGATTACTACACACCTTTGCAAACAACAACCTTTGCTTGTTGAAAGTAGCATCATCGGTACACATAGGCTCTGCCACTAAACTAGCAAGATAAGAAATACCGTTTAAAGTCCACATCGCTTTTGGAACATTCAACAATTTTACCCAAATTGGAACTGTGGCTATTCAATTACGCATCTGCTCTGCCTCCATAGTCCATGGTCTAATGATGAAAATCCTTCCTGCTATGAAGATGGGACCATCTTCTAAAGCCATTAGACAATCCTTTGATCTATATAGATATGTCCAAAATGTAAAGTCAGTTATCATTCATCACTAGCATTCCAAGCAACTCGAATTATTCACTTCTGAATACATTTTAACCTTTGTCTCTTCACATGAATGTTAAAATCAATATTTATGCTTAAAACCATCAAGATTCTAATCGGGTGTTCCAAATAAGGTCATGTAATCTGGTTGCATACAAAATTAGCAGGTCCAACTGAGAGCTTATCTTTACTTAAATTTGGAATAAGCAGTGTTTTGTAATTAGTTAGCCATATTTTGAAAGCAGCCACCAAATCAGATGGGCGCGCTTTAGCTCATCAAGTTATGTAAAGTGCTAATATGATATCTTTTATTTCTATCAAATGAGGGGTTGTATAATGGCTATAAAATACTTACACAGTCTACAAGCTTCTTTGATTTGGAAATAGTGCCTATCTTGGTTCTAGATTTCCACTCTAGGATATCTCGGCCGAGGACCTTTTGCCGCACAAACCTATAAATCATCATAAATCTTGCAGTGAGACTACGAACAAAAACTAGTGCAGTTGCGCAAAATGTAAATAATAGTTTCTCAATGAAGCTTACAGTAACACTGCTTGGCTTGCAGGAAATGTTCACTGAATCTAACTTTGTTGACAGAAATACCGAAGAATACTTCAAAGTAAGCATCCTGGAAAAAAAAAACACAGACTCCGTTAGGGAAAATGTTGAGGAAGTGGAATTTTCAGAAGATAATTATAACACCCCGTCTTTTTATTTGCTACTAGCCATTTGGCCCGGCCTATGGCCGGACTTGCTACATAGATAGCTAATTACTCAAAAACCTAAAGTCCACTTGAATAAATAATATATATATATGTATATTGATAGCTAATGATTCAATGCATATTTTGTTTGAAGGGTTTATGTTTTTCTAATATTTTTTTAAGGGGATTGCAAGCTCTCAAACCTTGATCTAGTAAGTGTAAAGCGTACATATATCTTTTCTGGCTGATACATCAGCAGTAACGAAAGACAAATCGATATCAATTTCAAATCTAGATGAGAGTCCTATCTTAGCTTTCTCAGCTGTTTGACGAAGCATTTGGACAGCTAACTTAGCGATTATATTGTAGCATCAATCCCATGAATGCATTTGATCTCACTCACCAAATACTCCACTATGACATTGTCAAAGTCCTCCCCACCCAAAAAAGGATCGTGTTTTCCTATAATGTTGACCGACCGATCGATAGCCAAAAGAGTCGATTTCTTGAAAGGTCAATCTTCAGGAACACATTTTATAGTCTGTTTGATATGCAAATAAATTGGATTTTCAGTCCCAATTGATGTATGGATGAGTTGCCTGCCAAGTTTTGTGAGTGTAAATCCGGATATCAATCTTAGAACTATATCGAACCACTACTTGTATCTAAAATTGACTTCTTCCAAGGTCCACTCAACAGAAGATCATTTAGAGGACTAACGGAGTAGGGAATAACATACAAAGAACTATTCAAGGGAAACTGAGCAAGTGGGCATATAAGTGATACGCCACAGATTGCTCTTAAAAAACAAATGGCTAACGACATTTCAATTATGTAATGCGGATACTCCTACATACTAATGCATCATAATAGTTATAAATAAGAATCGAGATCCTATTTTAATCAGTAATCAAACTAAACAGAAGTTAATACACAATTGTTTGTGTTGTGACGACAATTAATGATTTAATGACATTTATTTACATTCGGAGTTCTATACATAGAAATAATGAAAATCAGTAAACTCGTAATGACTCTTTAGTTACCTAGATGTATATACAATTTTACAATTTATAAAAGATATATTTGAGAGCAGAATCCCAAGTCTTAACACACATTTTACAATGAAACATTCAATACAAAAGCAGTATAATCTCCTATATTGTGACTATGTCTTTGTAATCCGTCCGCACCTGTAGCACAATTACTATGAATTAGTTGGATTACAAAAGTAAGGTAACCATGATTATTTCTTGACACATCTACAAAAGTGTGCATGTTAGTGTGATTATCAACTCTATATCCAATCACAACATTACAAATCTAAATTAAATATCCAAATGCAACTCCCTTTGAGAACTCAAACAAATCCAAGTATCTATAATGAAATCAAACACCCTTAATGAACTTGCTATCCTCACCAAACTCATCCACAATTTCACTCTCACCCCCACCACAATATAATGGATTATTCCCAAAACTTGTATGATCAAAATCCCTAACCAGATATTGTTCTTTATAACTCCATGGCGGCTGGTTTTGCAAAAACCGACAGCCCAACACGCGCAACTCTTCATTAGAATTCTCCACTTGGGATTGTATCATTATGACTACTTATTCCCATCTCTTCAAAGTAAGGCATGTTCAACCAAATTAGTTTGTTTTCATATTTAAATTTGTTTGGATTTAAATATGAAAACCAAAACCGACCACAGTTCCACATGCTTTTTCATTCTTCTTCCTGTTCTTATTATTTTTATTAGTGAAGCCATCTCTTTCACATAATCACATTAATCTTGACAACCAAGAAAAAACACAATCAGCGATGGCTAATGTTGCTCCCAACTTTAAGGTCAATTAGACCAGATCTCGACACAATATGATATCCCATTTGGTTATAAATTAAAGTAGATATATGATAACTGCCTTTTCATTAGAATCATTTCGACACTTGCCATTGGGCAACGAAATATTTGATGTGCCAAAATCAGTTTGATCAAAGATAACCACGCGGTTGTTGTTTAGCATTTGCATGTGCGATCTTTGCTATCCCAATGTTGTTTTGTAAAAGCGTCCATTGACCCCCTCCGGCTGCATAGGCCAGTTTCTGATGATGCAATGCTGCAATAAAGAGAAGATGCCATAGTAAGCAAGAAAGAATGAGAGTTGTCCTCATTTTTGTTTGTGAGAATATTGAAGAGGCTCTCTCTAGGTTGTCTTCTTATATCCTTCCTCGAGTTGGAACACGTGCATGAAATGTGCTAGAAGGCAAAGTACTTGTTGTAGAATAATTTCTTTTTGGTCTTTTAGTTGATGAAGTTTGAGGTTCCAACCAGTTATCCATAAAGCCTGATTGAGCAGACATGCAATCTATATGGTTGTCAAAGAAGAAAATGAAAGATTTTTGTAACTACCATCAAACAGAGGAAGAAGCTAACATAATAATATCTCTCTTTATTCTTATCAAAACAATATAGTAATACAATTCTTTTATTGTTTATCACAATGTAGTAAGATTATTCCCTTAATTAAGGTAGTCACAGAGATTAATTGAGAGAAAGAGGAAGTATCAGCGATCATTAGTGAGTACTTGTAATTAATTTAATCTAATACAAACACTTGTGAGTTGGGATGCATCAAGATGTAGCAATACTGTAAGGCTCCCACATGTTCAATGACCTCCTAGGCTCCTTGCACCCCTTGGTGATGGTACCAAGTAATCAGCATTATTCCCCCTCAATGACTAATTCTTGATTTGCTTGAGGATTTATATTCTTATGGACAATGAACTTGTTGTGTTTGTTGATGGGTGGCAATTGTTGAGTTAGTTGATGAGGAGTGCACACTATGCTATCGGTGCCCTTGCCTTGCCTTGGTTGGCAATAATCGTAAGTGTTGAAAGACGAAGCCGCCAAGAAGATGGAGTGAGTCTACTCACCATGGAGGAGGTGGGAGTGATTAGGCAAATGGTGTTTCCTCGGTTCAATATTCATTTCTAACTTGGCGACCAAGTTGGATCTCTAATAGTTAAGCAGGTTAATGTGGGACAAATTATCAGCTTACCTACCTTCTTGTTGCAGTAGTCACTCTCTGCCGAAAACTACCATTCCCATGTCGGTATCGTGTTATAAACTGTATGAAGAATGCAGAGCCAGGTTGGACTTTCTGCTCATCATCCAACTCAAAGATTAAGGCAATGCATGTCTTGTTTGTGAGTGTGCCCAACTTCCACAACAGGTACCACCTTGACCAATCTCATTCTCACTAACTGAACTGTTCTGTTTCCCTAAAGATACACACAGACCAAGAATCCCACATATCTTTATATCCTTCGATGTCACATCAAAGTACTAAATTATTTACAGATGTGGTAGTGGGCTAGGGTTTCCGCATACTCACTTCTCCCCACCTGCTGGAAGTGGCGAGTGTCTGAGATGTGGTAGTGGGCTAGGGTTTCCGCATCCAAGATACTACAAATCTCAAGTATATGGCCATTTGTTATCCAGAGCAACCACTGCCTGTATATAACAGGCTCAGTTATAACTCTCCCAGAGAAAGCATCCTCTGTGCTGACCATCCTCTACCCTCAATGTGATAGAAGATATACATGCTTCTGCTCTGGTCAAATTCAATTGCCTCTCCCATCAGCAAAGTGATCCCACCGTCCTCTATGGGATAGGTGCCACTGAAACACCCTCTCCAACTACCAATAGGTCTAGCATCAACATGAGGCAAGTCGGGTAAGGGAAAGACATTCCAAGTCTTCAGATGCGCAATGTTATATGTGTGTTAATGGGTAAAAACAGAAGTCTCAGAGTCTTTCCACGATGTCGTTTGTTGTTGGCCTGAAAAGGAAATAAGTAGCTAGCTCTTTGGGTGAAACCCCAAAAGCAGTGTTTTCAGTGGTCCTACGTAAGGTGCTGACAAACAAAATTGATAAAAATGCTCAAGACTGTTAGTTACTATATCAATCGTTGTCGCCTATGTCCATGATTTGAATTTTCATTGGAGTTTTGGTGTTATCGGTTAATATTGCCTAGTTCGATTGATGAGCAATGAAGGCAAAGATGGTGTATGTTTCAAGAATGACATAGTTACGCCAATTAGGACTTATTTTGATAAAATACATTAGTTTTACATTGGAACATCTTAGTTGTAATAGAATTTATTTACAAAAGAGTAGTGATGATATTGTGTGGATGCTTTTTCCTTCGCCTTTTATAGTACTTCCCTGAGCAATTGGATTGGACTTGGTTCGAGTACATGGGGTGACCTCAGTAATTGACTAACGGCAAACCCCTCGTCGAATTTGAGGAGGAACATGTCGCCAGCTATAAGCAATTACCACTGATTCCTTTCAACTATCTGCAGGTTTTATTGGATTTCATATTCTTAAAAATTGATGAGATTTGTAATGAAGCCCGTGGTCTGAAAGCGTCGGAATGGCCCATATATTTTGAAAAAGATATTCGGAAAGCCCGTAGGCAATCCATTCAACACACCTAATTTTAAAGGCCAGCCCATCCCTCAAGTTTAGAGGGCTTCATGTTGGTTGTTGCTCCCCCAGCCTTGCCCATTTGACAACAAGTAGTGATGGCGATGGCGATGTCCGTCTAGAATTCTAGAGTCTAGACCAAAACCCGACCAAAAAAATTGCACCAAACCTAAACCCTTAAAACTCCCAACCCGAAGTCCCGAACCCAGACCCAAAGGCATAGTTTGGTTTGGATATACTGAAATACTATATCTTTTTTTTGGTGCAAATCATACTCTTATATATATATGCCTTCAAACGACTAAAGGAACACAGTTTGACTGAATCATACAACTTGGCAACTCAGACTTCCTTAGCTGGTGGTAAGCCCAAGCTGCCAGAGAATCTGCATCCCCGTTCAAAAGCCTACTAATCCATCTAAAAACAGAAGAGTTAAAACTAGATAACAAGGAGGTTATATTAGCTATTAAAGCTGTCCATCCCCACCGGTATGAGTTGCCTTGTAAGGCTTGGATCACTTCAGCATTGTCTCCTTCAAAAACAAAATGTTTCTCTCTGAGATGTTGTGCCTGCAAAACCGCAACTTCAGCTGCATCCAAGGCCCTGAACCTTCTGACCGCTACTCCCACTATACTTCCCTCACTATCTACTGCTATAGCTCCAGCTCCAGCCCACCCTGTCTGCTTGTGATATGACACATCAAATCTAATGATTATACTCTCATTTGGTATATTTGGAAAAACTTTCTCAAAACATGTGTCTACTAAACTTAAAGATGGGTTAGAATTGAGATGTTCTTCTCTGTGCTCCTGAAGGCAGTTGTCCGCCAGTTTCCTGCTATCTCTGAGCATCCTTTCTCTGTTAGGTTTCCTATTCTCAAACTTGCACTCATTCCTAGCCTTCCAGATCTGATTTAGCAAGAATGCAGAGTGTATGCCTACCATACTCTGGTCTGTGTTGGAGCTGCAACTCCAGGCTACAAAGGTATCCACTCTTTCTCTCAGAGTTTGGTTTGGTAGCTTCTGCATCCTCATTCCTATATGTGAGCTGAACCACAGACTTCTAATCCAGTCACAACTAAAAAACAGGTGTTCTGCAGACTCAATTTCCTTGTAGCAGAAAGGGCAGGAGAACTCTCCCTGCAACTTCCTTTCTGCCAGCACATCCCCCATTGGCAGCATCTGCATATACATCTTCCAGAGAAACATTTGGATGTATGCAGGAATGGGAGTCTTCCAAATGTGCTTCAGAGTGAGGGGGTTGCAGCTTGAGCTTTGTCCCAGCTCCTCGTCAGACTTAAGAAAACTATAAGTAGATTTGACAGTGAGGACTCCATGTTTGTCCTTATTCCATCTCATCTTATCAGCTGGAGCATTCTCAGGTCTCACCTTGATCTCTAAGATGGACTTACATATGAGAGGGTTAAATAAGGCTTTGATCTTAGCCTCATCCCACCCACTCTTATCTGGCAAGAATAGATCTGACACCATCAGGTTTTGCAGGAGTGGATCAATCACCCCCAGCTCTGTCAAGGTCATTGGTTGCTCATTGCATTTGATCCAAGGATCTTGAAGAACAGAGGTAGTATCCCCAGTCCCAATGCCCCAGATCAGGCCCTTACTAATGGCATTAAAGGTTTTATGAATACCTTTCCGGAAGAAAGAGGCCTTATCCGGGGTTTCTTCACATCACCAATCGGTGTTTCCCTATATATTGTGACATGAGTTCTAGTCCACAATGGATTGGACATCGATTCTTGACTTTCCATGGTAGCTTAGCTAACATGGCCACATTCATATCTCTTGTCTTTCTCAACCCCAGCCCTCCAACTTGTTTGGGTTGACAGATGTGATCCCACCCTTTGGTATGGATCCCTTTCTTTTTTTCTGATCCAGACCACCAGAAATCTATACATGTCATGTCAATCTTGTTGCATGTAGAGGCAGGAAGCAAATGGGTTGACATAGCATATAGAGGGCTGGCCTGGATCACAGCTTGGATCATAGTGGTTCTCCCAGCCTGGGATAGCACCTTAGCTTTCCAACCCTTAATCTTTTGATGTATCTTATCCACTAAGTAGTCAAAGTCCTCAAACTTCTTCCTAGATAGCATGATAGGGACACCAAGATACTTTTCCTTAGGAGCAAAGTTCCTAATCCTCCAGAACCTCTTCAGGTTAAGCTTTTGTGCAGAATTGACATTCTCATTTGAAGAAGATCTTTGGATTTTCATAATTGATCTTTTGACCAGAGGCCTCACAGTAATCATCCAGTATCTTTTTCAGTTGGCCACTTTCCCCCACATTAGCTTTGGTAAAGAGAATGAGATCATCAGCATAAAGCAAGTGGGTTAGAGCAGGGGAATTCCTTTTAATCTTAATGCCATGCATCTAACCCTCTTGCTCAGCTCTAGCCACCATCCTTGACAAGGCCTCTGAGACTAAGATGAACAGGTAGGGGGATATGGGGTCCCCTTGTCTGATCCCTCTTTCAGGGACAAACTTGTCCAGAAGAGATCCATTCAACATAACTTGAAAGGAGACAGTAGAGACACATTGGTGTATCATCTGTCTCCACTTGGCATTGAAACCCAGTTTCTCAAAGATACTGTCCAGGAAAGGCCATTCCACCCTGTCATAAGCTTTTGCCATGTCCAGCTTAAGGGCTATCCATCCCTCCTTCTTGCTTTTCATGTTCTTCATGTTATGGAAGACTTCACAGGCCAAGCCCACATTGTCTCCTATGCTCCTGCCCTTAATAAAGGCCCCTTGGAAAGGGGAAATAATCTTATTTATAAGGCCTTTAAGTCTATTGGCCAAGAGCTTTGATATAATCTTATATCCAAAGTTGCATAAGCTGATGGGCCTGAACTTAGAAGCATGATCAGGGTTATCCACCTTGGGGATCAAGGCTAAATGAGTTTCATTAAGCTCAGGGTGCAGGATCCCTAGGTGAAAAAAATCTTGAACAAAAGCTATCACCACTGGCCCAATGATACCCCAACATTTCTGGTAAAAAATGCCCTGGAAACCATCTGGCCCTGGTGCCTTTAAACTCCCCATCTTCCTCACTACTTTCCAGATATCTTCTTTAGTGGGGATAGCAGTGAGGATCTCATTTTCTCTCTGGGAGACACAGGGTTGGAACAGCTCAAGGATGTGTTCATTTCTCTGCGGGGCATGCGAGGTGAAGATCTCCTTGAAATCTTGGTTTAAAGAGACCCCACCTCATGTATCCGCCTTCCTTCCAAATCCCCCTCATTGTCCCACGATCTTATCAATATTGTTCCTTCTTCTTCGGTAGATGGTGGAAAGATGGAAGAATTTGGTGTTCCTTCCCCCATCCTTCAGCCAATCATTAGAAGACTTTTGTTTCCAAAAATCCCCTTCTTTGCTATACCAATCTTGAAGCTCATTTTTTAAAGCTTTCGCCTTATTATAGTTATCAACACTAAAAGGCCTGGCCAGCACCTCATTTAGCTTGGTCTGAGTGGCCTTGATATTGGTAAAAATATTACCAAAGACATATTTGTTCCAAATCATGAGGTCCTTCCTAGTTTTTTTTAATTTATGCACAAAGTTAATGTCTGGGAGGTCATGGGTAATCGAATTCCAAGCCCTATCAATAACATCCAAGCAGGACTCATTCTTAAGCCACATATCAAAAAATTTAAACGGCCTAGGTAATTTTTCCTCATGTTTGTTCAGATTGATTATCAGAGATATATGGTCAGAGGTAGCATTTGCCCATGTCCTGATCTGGGCATTGGGGAAAGTCACCAACCAATCAGGTGTGGCCAAGGCTCTATCAAGCCTTTCCAGAATGTGATCACTGATTCTTCTGTTGTTGCTCCAAGTGTATTTAGGGCCTTTAAACCCCAAATCCACCAAGCCCGGATCGTTGATCATCTTTGTTGAACTTCGATCATACTTTTGTGATGATACTTCTGCCCCCTATCTTTTCATCTAGGCTGGATATTGCATTAAAATCACCAAACAAGCACCAAGGTCCAGGGACTAGATGGGCTACTCCCCTTAGCTCATCCCACACTTTGTTTCTATTATGAGCAGCTGGCTCCCCATATATGAACGAAAAATACCAAGGATCCTTACAAAAATAATTTGAAATTTTACCTGTCACTTGGTTGCGCGATGCTCCAAGAATCTCCAGATCCACTCCTTCCTTCCACAGGACAGCCAACCCCCCACACATACCTATTGCTGGAACTGCAAACCTGCCACTTAGCTTCAAGCTCTTTCCAAGCTTCTCTATTCCTTCCTTACTTGCCTTGGTTTCAGAAAGACACACTATATCTACATCAAACTTCCCCATCAGGTCCTTTAGTTGCTAAATCGCCGTGGTGGTACCTATCTCCCGACAATTCCAGGCTTATATCGTCATGGGGACAAAGGCAACTGTGAAGGGACAGCTGCCGCGAACCCTGGAGGAGACAAATACAGACCCCCACTGCTTGCTTCTTCAGTTCTAGCTACTTCTTTCATTCCTTTGGCTGGAGACTCATCTCCTGGTTTACCCCTTCTTTTGCTCCCTTGGCTAACACTCTCTCCATTAGAACTGGCAACCCCACTGTATCCACTAGACAAACTTCCTTTGTTCTTATGCCTTCCCCCCTTACTGGATTGCTTGCCTTTCCCAGCTGGTGTTCGTACTACTGTTGATTCATCGATGGCCAAAGGCTGTGGTTGATCCTGATATATCAAAGCATTACTTTTTTCAGACTCATACCCATCTTCCTCCTGGCTTCCTTGTTTCAGGTCCAAAGGTGCATGAGACCTCCTCTTGGGACTCCATGTTAAACACTGCCATTTCCAGATCTTCCTCTTCAGACTGATCTTCCTCTTCCTCATCCGTGAACGCATCCGAAGGAATCTCCTCCTCTGGTATTTCTGGCCCCCACCTCCCCTCAGAATGTACACTGGAGTCCATGGAGTGGTTTGAGAAAGTTGGTTCTTCTGATTCCAACGCCTCACTGGAGATCGATATGATCGGTGCATCTTCTGGAATTAGCAAGTGTCCCAATCCCTTTGCCCTTAGTTCATCGGCTTCTCTCTTTACTTTTTTTGACTGTCTTGCCACCTTCCTCCAACTCTAGCTACTCTCTCTATCATCGTCCATGCTTGTGCCTTTGTCATCCTCCAAATATGGACTCTTTCTTTTGTTTCCCACCTGTAGCCCTTGTTTATCTTGCTGGCTTCTCCTTGCTTTCCTTTTTCTTGATCCTCTGAACATAATTGTTTTGTAGCCTCTTCCACGCGTCGATAATCCCTTAAATAGAAACGCAGACGATGCAATCTCTCCTGTTGGGTGCGCCTGCTCTCTCCCATCACTCTTGATATTCTCAAAGCTAGTAATGATAGCATTGGTGGTTGGGAGTCCAAGAAACGGCGAGGCGTGATCCACCTTCAGATTTCCCCTAGTCCCCAAGCACCCACTTTATTTGACTATCGACTCTAGCTCTCCAGTAGCAAAGATCCTACCCTTTCCTTTTTCTTATCTTGTTCTATTCCCGACAAAATACTTTGTGACGGGCCTTGTCTTTTGTCCAAGGCCCTTGGTCTTTCATCCAACACCATGCCCACATGCTCTGTTTCTAAGGTCCAAACCACCATTGCCCCCTCATGGGCCTCAGGCCCATCACCTTCATCTGATCGTTTCCTATGGGCTGGATTCTGCTGGGCTTTTGTCCTCCCTTCCTGCGACCCATCTAGAGAGCCCAGCCCCTCTTGCATCAATTTTGAATTTCCAACGGTCACTGAGCCACTATCCCTATCCTCTGTACTAGCCATTCTGACTCCTGACACATAGCCCTCTCTTTCCTCCGTACTCCTAGGTCCGTCACCGGCTCCACTTTCCCCATCCTCACTTATCGGTGTAGCCACCAACCCCGCCCCTTTCCATGCCCTTTTTATCGGTGATCCTCTGTTCCTGGCTGGAATTTGGTCAGGCCTGGGTTTCTTTGGGGTACCCGAAATAGTTACTGTGTTTGGTCCGGAGCTGGCAACTCCATTGAAGAACACCGTGGCTCTTAATGTAAAGGAAAAATTGTTTTTAATGGTATTGGGGGATCCTCCACACTTGCGCATCTCTAAGCTGTAAGCTTCTCTCCGGTTGCAGTAGTGGATATCGTGGCCTATGCACCCACAAAAGTAGCAGAAAATGTCCAATTTTTCGTATTTGAACGTAACTGGGATCATTTCCCCTACCTCAGTTCGGAGCTCGATTCCTTTCAATAACCTTTCTTTTATATCCATTCTAACTCTTGCCCTGGCTATTGGAACTCTAAACTCCGCTCTGCAACACAGATCTACCATAGTGACTTTGCCTAGGCTAGTCCCCACTCTTCGAATGTTTTCCTCATTTATGCGTTCTCGTGGGATTCCATATATTTGAATCCAGAAGTCTACCAAGTCGAACTTCTGCGTTGTGTTCACTTATGTTGGCTGAATCCCTTTCTTCACTGAGAAAATAAACCCCTGTATTACCCATGGGCCATTTTTTTTCACATGCTCGTATTCATCCTTTAATTCAAATTCCAGTCTGTAGTATCCCCTTGAGATCAGCTCTACCTTTGTGTTGCCCCTCGTTTGCCAGCACCGGTGTAGTTCGTCTGCAAGATCTTGCAGTGCTATGGTTTTGCTCCCATACAGCTTACCCATCAGAGTAGTTTTTTCATGGGTATTTTCTTCCATGTTCTTACCTTCAATTGTCACCACCCTTTTCTCTTTGGTGCAGAACAGATTTTGCATTTCGGCTTGTAATTTTTCGACTCTTGTTCTAATAGAACCATTTTGTTCCGAGGGGCTCTCCCTTTCAACCTGTGGAGACCCCATCTGCTCCCCCCGACTTGGACAAGAGACGCAACTAAAAAATAAAAATAAATAAAAAAGGAAAAAAAAAAAAAACAGGAAAACTATCAGGGATTCAAAAACCCCCTCTACTCGGACGCAACCCGTAGGCAGATGAGCCCTATACGAGAAAACTCAAGAAGAAAAGAACAAGAAAAATAGAGGTGGAAAGGGTTGGGAAACAGGAAGAGAGAAGAGCTGCTTTTAGCCGCAGTAGAGCTCACTGAAATACTATATCAGAAAAAGAGAGTCTTCCAAAGAGAGAGTGTGAGATATAAAATAGTGTTCCATGCAGTGATATCTAATACAAAGCTTGACATCAAGAATCGAAGTCCGTACTCACTCATGTCTCTTGTCATCACCTAAAGTCATTTGAATTATTTACTTCACTTTTCTCTCTTACTAACATCTGCAAGTAATGACCAAACCAATTTAGTAAAAAAAAAGTGAAAGTAGATCCAATTATCGATTCTCATAGCCACCATTTCAATGTTTTGTCATTTCTTTATCACGTTGTCCACCGATCTAAAATAGAAAATTTTAAACCCCATCCAATTGATACGGGAACATGGCTAGCTTCTATTTCAATATTTGGTCCTCTCCTTTTCAAATGTTCAAATTCATAATTTGATTTATTATCAATCATCTTTTAACACTACTTACATGCATTTTCTTCTCGCAAGCGGGGACCCAACCGTCCTCGTTAGACCGGAGGATAAAGCACTCACGCCAACTCAAATATGGTATTCATTCTATATATCCTTACAAAGTCACAATGAGATTTCAAAAGCAATTAGGTACTCAACAATGTGCACCTTTCGATTCTCATATTTAGTTCGGACATCCAAGCTCAAATGGAATTGTTTCATGTCATACCAAGTAAACGCATGTGAACCTACACTAAGAAACAAAGATATTGGGGCGTAGTAAATACAATAATGAACATACATTTTAAGTATCGAGACGGTCCATCCACTTGGCGATGGTTTTCTAGTGAAAAAAAGGTTAGCATGTACTAACGAACTCTTTTCAAGGTAAGTGTAGTGGTATAAGGAATTAAGGATAACCATAAAAATGAACTATGCAAGAAAACCACTCATACCTAATGTTGACTGCAATCTTTTTCTTATCTCCCCGTGAGTAACCAAATCTTCAATCCTCGCTTTGGGCAAGTTTGTCTATGCAGTTAGGAACCTAAATTTTAAGTTGACACCAATCTTCAAGTAATAATCAATACAATTCAAATATGTACTATAACTTTAATGTATCTCACTGGACAAAACAATAGCATACAAGTTGTATTTGTTATGCTACAACATTAATAAAATGTGATAAGTAATATGAATGAAATATAACACAATGCAAACCACGCATTTAAAATGTAGGACTCACCCCTCTCTGCGGTTTGTCTTCTAATCGCGAACAAAGACACCTAGCGAGAATCGATCTTTTTCAATCATTTTAGATGCATTCTCTAGTAGCTCCTCTCTTTTCGGGACCTATTGTGGTCTTAGCTTTTTGTAAACCTTGCATTCCATTTTGCATATTCTTCCGATCCAATTTTTCGATATGCAAAGGCAAGAGTACATAAGCCATCTTAGCGTGAGTCCGAAGGTGAGAAGTTGTTGCCCATTGGTGTAACTTGCCATTATCCGCCGGGAGATCAAAGATAATGCCGAGAACCCCAAAAAAGAGAAAATGAGATTCAGATTAAATAATGTCTTTTCAAGTAGAGGTTCATTATTTATACAATATTTTTTTCTCTGTCCGAAAGTAGTTCGATGTCAATTGGTAGAATGCATGTGAGCAAACCGTCAACACCTTTGGAGAGTAGAAAGATCGACCATTATCATCTTTAATTATAACGACATGTGTCTTCAAGCAGGATTTCAACAAAGTAACCGGGTCGGACAATCTCCATGAATACTAAAAATTTCGAAAATGAATCATATGGTTATGCAATTATTATTTTATTATAAATTCGCAAGTCCAAATAGGAAAACTTGGTTGTATCTCCGCAAGATCATCGTGAGACATTGGAGATGTCCAGTTAGAGAGAAGTGACTTGTCGTGTAACATTGGAATAACTTGTTTAGAAACACAAAACAGATTGCTCTATACTTTCAATTCTCTAACCAAACCCAAATCGACAAAGATTTTCAGCTCATATGCATGAAAGAGGAAAAGAGCTGGTGCTCCAAAATTCAGAAAACTCTGTCACAGAGCCAACCATGACTAAGATCCTAATAATCCTAATTGAGGTAGATTTTACAATTATAATTAGGCCTCATATATACTGGTTATGTTTGTCAGTATTAGACCAACAAACTCATAAAACAATAACTTTTAGTGGCACTAAACAAAATATCTGCAGCACGTAGGTAGTGTCAATATCAACTGATAATATCTTACATCCAATGATCTCTAATATGAACCGAACATGAATCAGTAATCCATGATACACACCATGAGGAAGTGAAGATATTTACCTAGCAATAAATGTTAGTGATACATTATTCTCATTATGTGGAAGTGGAGATATTTATCCAATTATAACTGTTGAAATTAGAAAGCTCTGCCACTTTGAGATAGATAGGCAAAACATGTGGCTTAGTGACCTGAGATAATCAAAGAATTGTAGCTATTCGATCAGTTTCTAGTACAACCCAAACAAAGTGTCCTAGAGAATTACTTGTCTAAATTTTACATATATATCTAGTATAAGGGTCTAGTTCGATAAATTCGATAGCCCAAGAATTGGATAATGATTTCTCTCTACACTTCCACATAAAATGGATGTAATAAAGTTAGTAAAGTCGCCAAGAAATTTTCAATTGGGGAAAACTATGCATCATAAACTCTAGCGAATGTTGATTTAAGTGTGATGTCAATAGAAAATCCAAAGTCTAAACACGCTTAACGACTTGAAATGCTACCTCCAGGTCTAAATTGGATGAACCCAAAGTTTTCCAGTCTTTTTGCTGTGTCCTTTGAGAAAGCTTTCACCCAAAAAGACATGGTTTCCCTAAGCTCAGTTTCCAGTACGCTTCTCTTGGCCTGCTTTCGCCAAGGACTGAGTATTTTGCTGTTTTGAAAATTGATAAAAGCAAAACCGTAGTCAGCCAAATAATTAATCAAATTAGTCATAAGCTTGAAACGCATTGCACAAATTTACTTACATTCACAAACAACAGTGTTGGGCAGTAAAAGAACAAAAGGAAGAAAAACCAAAAATAATTGAAAACTTCACCTGTATGCTTTCGAGCACAATTTAAATCGAATAGGCTGATTGTGTTCCACATCTGCAGGCTGCAGCAAGAGAGCCATTATGGGAGATTAGTTTATTCGTTAGTAACATTAGCATATTGTATGAACCAAAACTCTCAACTTACAATCACTCTTCTCTCTCTCTTTTTCTTACTCTTTCTCTTCTACCTTTTTCTTTTTCTTTTCCTCCCTTTATTTCTAGCCTCTCTTCTCTTTTTATCCCCCTCTCCGGCCTTTTTCCACTTATACTCCTGTCCCTCGATCCTCTTTCCTCCATTCTCTCATCTCCCTCCACGTATCGCGGCAGTTATCTTGCAGTTATGATTCCGCTCTCCCTCTCCCGTCTCTTGGCTATTCGAGCGGTTGGGATATCGTGGATCTGATCATATGCAACCTGTTTCCCCCTACTATACCGCATCCGGTCCCATTGTCACTACTAACCTCCTAGGTCATGTATACGACCCATACAGATGCCCTCTCTCGGCCTTATTGATGGTCCGCAAACAACAAATAGGCCGAGAACTAACATTTCTCATCTCATACACATTTCGCGGTATACTTCTCTTTCGACCACGCCATCTCGTCCCCCTCTTCTTTTCTCCTGAAGCGGTCCCACGTCCCCTCCCTCCAGATATTGCCACTGGAAATACGGAGCGCCTCGTACTTTGAGTCCTCGAAAATCGAGACTCCACGTGTCTCCCTTTCCTTGGTTCTTTTGTTGGTTAATACCCTTTTACCCCTGCCCCTTCAAATCCCGTTCAAACCTCTCTCTTCTCTCAAAACCCCCAAAACAGCAAACCCTCACCATCTTTTCAACTTCCTTTTCTTCAAACTCATCCCACTTCTTCCCCTTGTTATTTCCTCGGTAGCTCTCCAAAGACGCGTTTAGGTGTTCTCGACCTCCATTGCCTTTGGCTCTCTCTCGTTCTGAGGTTTGTCTTCCCATTTAATCGTTTTCCTTTCCTCTCATTATTTGTTTTATTCGCTTTTTTGAGGTCTTTGCTTCCTCACTTTCTTCCTTTCTAAGATTGCATATCTATCTTTTTGTAAACTCCCCTCGTAGCACCGATTCCATCATGTCTGTATCGGAATCGGAGGCTACCTCAGCCACCCAATCTTCCGCCACCAAATCCGATAAATCTGGATCTTCTACCCCTGCATCTAGCCACCACTCCGCGGACCGATATGAATCCCTGGCTTCTGATTCTACTGAGCCCATCGCTGTTCCATCTACTTCCGGGAGGAAACCTTCTCTGCCTCCCCTGCCATCCTACTACCGCAGACCTAACCTAGATGCCGTTAAAGCCGCTTATGGCATACCTAGTGACATTATTCTAGAACACGTGTCTGGCATCACCCACTTTCCTCACTTGGTAACACCGCGGCCCGGTTATCTCGTCGCTACTGTAGGACAGATAGCGGCTGGTTTGCGTTTTCGCTTGACTCTTCTTGACGTCGAGGTCTGTAACCATTTCAACATTCCTCCGTGCCAAGGCATAGGTAACTTCTGGCGTGTTATGTATACCGCCAACCACTACAATGAGACTCACTCCCCCAAAATCCAACTCCGCGATATCCTTGCTCACTTCTATATAAAGAAAAGCACTAAACTTGGGAGTGTGGGATATCAATCCTTCTGCACTCGTCCACAAAAGAAGTCTTTTATTCTTCACGTCACCACTTCTGACAAGGTGTGGCACTAGTATCCGTTGTATGTGTCCGGTAGTTTTTTATCCGCGGACCTCCCTTCGGAAGTTTCTCTGAGGCATCTCCATTTCCTAACAAGTGGTAAGTAAGCCGTTTTGAGTCGCAGTATTTATGTCTCACTTGTCTTTAATTTGTCTTTATTGTTGGTGATGTAGGTTGGAGACCCGACTCGCGATCCCATATATACAACGGCGTTTACTCAGAAATTTTCCAATATATCCCTTCGCGAACTAGGGAGTGCACAGTGCGATGTCCTCGGCATTGATCCGGAAAAAGCCACTCCTCTCTTACTCGACCCTTCTCTAAAAGACATTGGCATATACCAAGGCCCCCTCTATCATTTGCCGCCCCCCAAAGAAAGAAAGCCCAAACCATCCCCACCTCAAAAAAGAAAACGTCCGGTTCACAAGTCCTTCAACTATACCACTAAAATCTCTCATTCACGAGCTGTTGCCCAACATGCCGCTGCTGCTAAAACTAAGAATACTACTGCGGACACCCCCACTCCTTCGTACTCTCGTGTGGCTGAGTGGGAAGACGATTTTGCCCATACTTCCTCCCCCCTTCGCCGCTATGGATGTGAACAAGTACAAGCTTTGGGACAGCGACTCTAATGGAGATGCGCCTGTCGAAGTTTCAAACAAGAGCCCTCCCACCAAAAAGGCCAAACTTACTACTACTGCTCCTCCTCATAATATCGGGCCGCAATGAACCTTCAGCGGTTCGTTATATCTTCTCGCCCCTGTGACAGGATTCCTTTTCAGGTGGTCCTTTAACATCCGGGTCCTGTCGGGTTTGGCATCCCAAGTTGAGGGCTGTGGATCGCGATGTCACTGTGAGACTTCGACTTTGGAAAATCCAAATTGTTAGCCTCTTTGTTTTTTTTCGCATCTCCCTCGGGGATCAAGCCTATGGAGATTCTGGTACCGTCGCTTCCCATAGGGCCTCCATTTACACTGGATGGGAAAAGGTATGTGTTATTAACTTTACTTGATCATTATCCTTTGGACTACCCTTTATACCCAATATGTCTCTGCAGTTGAGTCTAGATATTGGCTATGTGCTGCGCGGTCTTACCAGCACCGTGGAGAATTTGGAGGCGACGAAGCAGGAAATACATGGCCCTGATGGCTGGAAAGCAAAGTATGCTAAGTTGGAGAAGGATAGGGACGATTTGCGGATCACGGCAGTCAAGGCCCACAAGGAGCTCCAGGTGGCTGAGGACAAGCACCGTGACTACGTAGCGGGGGTCAATTCTAAACTGGAAAGCCTCAAAGAGACGGGAGACTTGCCACTAAGATCATCGACTGCATCTTGAAG
>NW_028238189.1:0-10000 GCF_015680905.1 Coptis chinensis
TACTGGACTGTACAGTTGGGATACTCGGCTGGAGACAAAAGTGAACCTCGAACTCTACCGATACGGAGGAACCTAGCCTCGAACTATACCTCGATGAAGCCTTCGCACTTGAACTATACCCTCTAACTTCGATCTCTTCATAACTATACCCTCGAAGGAAGCTCCCTCGAACTCCAACCTTGATCCCTAGACCCTCGACCCTAGACCTCGGCGGAAAACATTGCCCCTCGAAAATCACTTAACATCTTTATGGAACATTTGAATGCTCCTTACCTGGGCTAGGCCGCCAGGTTTGGCTAATCGACTGATCCCCTCCAAATGCTGGGCTATTCAACTGAGATAATCGCTAGGCTACTCCGCTTAGATCCCTGGCTACTCACTTTGGCTAAAGGGCCCTATTCTGACTGGAATATTCGAGCTGGGTGGGCTACTTGGATCGGATAATGGTTACACAAAACCGCCTCCATCTTCGCCATTCTTGGCTAACAAAATGGCTCTTTTGGGGGCCAAAAGGCAACATTTATCATCAGACCTATGAAATGGATTTTTATATTTACTGAACTATACCCTTTCAGGGGCGTCCCCTAATGATTGCCAGGTGTTGATTCACTAGATGCCGGTACTCAAATGACAAGTGTAAATCCAGGTACTCCCATGCCAAGAGGTTATACAACAGTCGACCCTAAGAGGTGCCGATTGATGGTTGCCAACATCTTTCGAAAGAGGTGGTCCGCAGGACGAACGGACGAATGAGGCCTAGCCAGGGAAGAAGCTTAAACAGGAAGAGGACTAGTCAGGGATAAATAGCCAGGGGAATAGCCAATCATTACAGGTTGTCATTGCCGGGAGTAGAGTATCGCTTGAAGGTCAGCAACACTGTTAGTTCTCATTGTTGCTTCTGAAAGAGCTGCCCGTTGCCAATACCAATTCGGAGCTCCCACACGGTCTATGCCAGCCGAGAGGCTATCCACAGTAAGGAAGTACCAATTACCACATACCCCATCCCAGTTCGACGTGACCGGTTCTACGGGACCAGGGAAGGATTTTTTTACGTAACCACTCTGATCCCCCGTCTCCAGGGGTAGTTGCCACAGGAAAGAAGGGGCATAAAACCATGGGAATACTGGATGCTGTAGAGATACAAGAGTGGATGCCCGGTAGGTTTTTAACCAATCAATAATGGTGGTGATGCCAGCCTGTCAGAGCTGGGTTGGCTGCTCCTCTGCGCTACCAGAAGAAGAAAGCAATTTATGAATTGTAGGTTCAGGAGAATCTAAATCTCCTTCCTCTCTCTCTTTGTTTTTCAGAACGGCTCTACTAGAAATCGGTGACCGGCCCACGTAAGGCACTTTGGGCGAAATTGTCCGATCCGAACTGGTATCAAAAAGGGAAACTAAAAAGAAAGAAAGAAAAGATTTGAACTTTACTTTATATACGTAAAAAAAGAAGAATTCTTCTTAGCCCGCAGCTTACTACTTGAAAGAAAGACAGATCGACTGGAGATATCGGATATCTCTTTTTAACTAATTTCCTGCTAAGATAAAAGGAGTAAAACGGAATTCGCCAAGTGCTGCCCTAAATGCTTCTTCCCACCTCCTGGGCTCGACCCGCTAACTGAACCTTGATTCTCTGCGGGGTTCGACGGTAAGACTGAAGGCAGGGTACTGGTTTTACCTAACCGGCCCTCGCGATTCATTCGAAATCAGGTGTTCCTGATAGGAGTTCGGGTGGAGCAGCAGGTAGTCTCTCAGGTGAACCAAAACCCCTTTCCGCACCTTGTCTGGAGCCGGGTTCAATTGAAAAGGAAGGCTGGGACATAGGGACATCGTAAGCTCTAGCCAGCCGTCGACTAGGCGTACACTTCTAATTAGGGAAGCTGAGGCCAGTTCCAACAGTTGCTTATTCGTAGTCGCCTGTATCAGCTCGAAGGCGTGCTCTGGCCGACTCGCTCTACCCTGATCCCAATTCCTTTTTCAAAGTAAAGGCCTGGCCCAGGACAATCACGGAAGACGGACCAAATATCGATGTGTTACGCTTGACACACACGAACCCAATCTCTTTTCGACAAGCCAAGCTCACTAAGGCCCCGTCTCTCCATAAGCTGTTCCAACCGTAGGTGCCAGTTCAAGAGACCCTATTCGCTCCTAGCTTCAGGCATCCTACTTGCCTCATTGTATGCCCCCCCATTACGGAAGGTCAGGGCTGACCACTAAAGGAGCCGAGTGAAGGCACCCTACAGGAAGCACCGTTCCTGCAAGCACCCGAGAAGACTGAGTTCAAAGCAAGCCATTCAAGACCTGAAGGAAGAGAGGCTGAAGCAAGTGGTACTGACGGAACGGATGCCACTCGACAAGCCAGCAAACCGGCTGGAGAAGGAGGGAAGGGAACGGTAAGAACAGAGGAGCTAACTCCGTAGCATGATTTGAGGTGTGAGTCAAGCAATCAAACGGATGCAAGCCAGGACAGGACCAGGAAGCGAAAGCTCCCTATCCATAAGCCCGCCATGAAGGAAGGAATGGAGAAAGACTTCAGCTCGGAACTACCACTACGCTACGCTAACTACGGAGCAAGCGAGCTAACCGCCTGGACTGGAGAAGTAGGGCACGCACCTTCAATCAAGATTTTGAGAGGTCTTCGGTCATAGGCAAAATGGCCTATCAGCTCCCTTAAGACAAGACGACTAAGCTGCGGCTGCCTTCCAGAGAGTGTTCTGCACGGTTCTTAGCCACCGGTTGTTACCCCTTAAAACGGGTATCCAATCCTGGGTCAACTAGGCTAAAGGAAAGGGGGGCCGGAACCTATACTGGTCTTACCGCAACCAGAAGGCAAGAAGACTATCTTACGATCTGACCATAAGACAGCGTCTGCGTCCGGTTCAGCTTCTATCGTTGCTAGATACCAAGGAGCTCAGTCAATGATTTGGCCCACCGACAAGAAGGGGTGCTCTCCGAGGGTGGTGTCCCATAAGGAAAGCCTACTACAAGTGGCTGACATACTAGAAGGCGAGGACGGGTCATCTCATCTGGTTTTTCGATCCTCAAATCGTGTCTCAGTTCCCTTGTGGCCATTCATCCTCTCAGACTGGCTACGCATCATCGTCTTGGTAGGGTAATATCCTACTAAGGCGATGGGGGCATATGCTTTATAAGAGCTTCAAGTACGTACTAGTGTTGCTTGTGAAGTGCCATCAGCTTTCCCAAAAGCAGCTAGGACTGAGCAATCTAGGCAACAGGGGTCGGAGAAAGAAGCTTGAGCCGCATAGCTATCTGCTTACCGAGTCGGCCAGCCCTAAGTTTCCGTCTTTCTCTCCTGCCGTTAAGTCACTGGCATCTGACAATCACGTAACACCAGCAAGCCAATCGGAGGTGACGGAAGCCTACTTTCAGTATCACTTCCAGTAGTACTTTCTCAGATCATGGGCATTGAAGAGGGTTTCGAAGATCAGGAAAAGGAAGGCCCCTTCTTGGATCAGCTAAGAAGGGCCCGTTTTCGCATCCGGTGAACCTGACGGTACTACACTAGATATCAGATAAACCTTAAATCCACATTGGAAGCATCGGGATAAAAAAAAAGGAATTTAAGCTCGATTAAGCACAGACGGCTCCTTGCTTTGAAAGGATACCTCACTTTAAGGATTGTGCGGGAACTTGGATACCATAAGCAGCCGGGAACTAGAAGTAGAAAACTGATATAGGTCCAGTGAGCAGTGAGCCCACCCCTTCTTTTTTCTACAGAAAGGAGGCTAGGCTAGCTGGGGTTTGAACTCAATCGTCCGAGACAGAACCCGTAGTGGAGTCTCGTCGTAGTGCTTTCATCAGGCCCGGCCCGAGCTCAATCCCCCACTGCCCCAGGCTGATCCAATCCATCGATTGAGAGCTCTGAACAACCTGCATCTCCCAGGCAACCAGTACAGTACCATTCCCCCCTTACGATCTGGACCATGCCTTCGACTTAGTGAGCTATAGCTCTCTCCTTACCCCCATTCCAGACCAGACATTCCGGAAAGAAGGGAGGCTACCCAACGATACTGGAATCAAGACTTGCTGTCTTAAGCATTAGACACAACACGGTATGCTTTCACAGGTTTGGGAACCCTCTTCACTGAGTCAACATAAAATAGATCAGGAGTCTCTGCTAATCTCGAGGGGATCACGGGATACGCGTAGGTGAACAAGCCCCCAATTCTGTCTAGTCCACATCCTATGTTAGCCGGTTCCGTTCTGTCCAAAGCCGATCCCCCAAACAAACCCCCTTCAAAGGGGCAAGGTGAGCAACCCCGGGCACGTATTAAAGTTAAAGTGCTCCTCCCCTGACCTGCAACACTTCTTCTTCCAGCGCTCACGTTACATTTCGTCGAAAACGATGTTCAATCGGTCTAAAGCGAAATACCATATTAGAAGAGACATGGGGCACCTGCCCTGCTAGTTCGAACCTACTGGATTTCCACCTTTGAGCAATGACATCTTCCAATATGTATGAAATTAAGGGCCTTCAATTGGATCATTGGCACTGAACTATGAATGAACACTAGCACTTTTCTACCTTGCCTTGGAACTGGAATGAATGACTTTCACTTTTCATGTAAACCGGGGATTTTCGGTACCCACCAGTTTCTCTCGGAGAGGGGGTCTCGGAAGCCTTATCCCGAGCTTCCTCTATCTAAGTCAATTGCCTTTTCCTTCCATTCCTAAGAATAAGAAGTGGAATTCGTTTTCGGCGCAAAGGCGCGGTAATGGACCTATCACATCACTCCCTTTCACATCGGAGAAAGGGATTCGCTGCCTGAGATGCTGCTTAGATCGATCGAAGAACCCGGCCAATTCAATCTCTTTCCTTCCCTCAGGGCTAGTCACTCGCATATCGGCCACCCTAAATCTTTAGCCAATGCAATCGATATTGCCTGTGATTCGGCAATCCCACGGAATGGATCAATCTCTCTCTTACCCCCCGAATCTCTGCTATGCCCCGCCTACCCCTTACTATACATTTCCCAGGGAGACATGTGAAGGAAAGGATCTCGATAAGAAGAGGGCGCCCGACAATACCTTTCGTTCGGCCGGTTCAGTGGTGAATCCATATATTATATAATGGATGATTGTCTTTAGAACCAAGTGGCGGATCGGTCTAAGGACCAAAGGAATTCAGGGCTAGTCACTTATTCCAGCTGCTTTATGATTCGGTACGCCATTCGTCACTCTCTTTTCTATAGGTTCGAGTACCGTATTGCTCTACCCCGAAAGGAACCATTTAGTTGCTACTTTGATTAACTCCAAGAATTGGTCTTTTTGAAAAAGACTCGAGGAGCCACTCTTGCAATCCGAAGCGACAAACCACTAGCGCAGATTGATGGGACTCCTCTTAGTTACCTTCTTCAAGGTCACCGAGATAGCATCTTCCATGGCAACAATCTCATGAGACAATAAACAACAAGATAGGTGCCCATTTAAACAAAAGAAAACAATGAGACAGATCCTCTTCCGGAAAGATCCACCCCATTGTTTCACTAAGATTGACTTGATAGCTCAAAACTAGAAACCAACGCAATCTCGATTTAAAAAGATCAAACAACTCAACCGGATACTTACGCTTCAATACTACTAACTTACGCAAGGATACATGAAAGAAGAAAGAAAAAATACTTTTTTATTTAAAAGGGGTTGAAAGCCCAGCCCACTACTTATATATATGTAAATACCCCGGAAGGGGCCCGAAAAAGCTTCTGTAAAGGGAAGCCCTCACTCCATCCTGCCTAAAAATGAAAAGAAACCACTACCAACAGACAGAACAAACAGCAGGGCGTTTAGGTAAATCAACTGAAAAGAGACTCTTTATGACACCTAGCATAGTCAATTAAAGGATCCGCTTCACCCGTATCTCTTCTCTCTCAAAAGCCTCTCCCCGATAGTGCCTTTGCAGCCCTATGACACAGGGTTACGGTTCAACTCCTGTCTTCCTTCTCTGACTAGCTTAGCCCAGCTGGAATATTTATTTAAATAAGCCTAACGGCCTAGCTAGTTGCACCGCTCGCTTTCTTGTAATGCCTCCAGATAACAAACGCTAATCCGCAAGCGCCGAACACTTATTATTAATGAATGGTTGTTCGGTTCAAAACACAGAGACGAGTGAAATACAAACACGAGTCTTAAAGAGAGTCAAAAGGGGCCGTAAAGAGTCTGATATTGATCTGCCTTCCCGAGAGCTTCTAGCGAAGTTCACACTCAAAACCTCGCATCAAGTATAGTCTACTCCGCTTGACTGCAGGAGCAACTCATTCCGTAAACTCAATAGGTGCTATACATTTCTGAGTACCCTAGCTATGTTAAGTTAACGTAGCTAGGTCACTAAGATCATACGGAAAGCCTGAGGGAAAGAGCTGGGTCACCGTGTCTTCGAGTTAATCGCCCTTCGCTCAACCTGGATCTACTGGCATGATTAACTGGAGCAAAGCCTGCCCTCGACCTTCTCATCCATCTTACTAAAGCGCTTGTCTTCTAGGCCTTCTCTTCACGGAACTGGAATGAACCAACTTCACAGCCAAGCTATCCACTCGAGTCAACAATTGACATTGCCTGTTATCGCAGATGAGTCTCTTGAGCCCTTCCCCCAGACTCTTTTTCATTATCCATTCCATCGCCCTCAACTGGCAGGTGGGAGAGCTCCAATGAAAGCGCCGGGTGTTGGTTGACAGATAGACCTTCTCTCTCAGTGGTCCTTTGTTCGCTACTGCTTTAAAGAATGGGATGAGGCGACCTGATCGTCGACTTCCATCAATCAATTGGATTGGATCTTCTTATCCATGGTCATAAATCTGATTCTTCACCCAGTGGGAACAGTCTTCATGGTGGTACCAGTGCGTATATATGTAGATGGGGCCTTCGGATCCCACCCTCGATCTTCCATCTAATCTTCCTATCTTCTTTTCCCTGCTTTGGAAGCATTCGATCTCTCGTGAGCAAACCCTCGTCAGAGAAAGGGGTCGGGAAGCCTGCGTGCGATTCCTGGGTTGGATATCCCTGGCTCTCTTCTCTCAGAGTCTCCGCTAGCTTTCAAGCGTTCATTCAATCTCCTCCCAACGCAAGGAAACCGATCGATGCACTTGGCTTTAGGTTTCGATCTAATATTCATCTATATAAAACGATTCTCGCTGGAGACTCGGGTGGGGCACTTGCTCTCCACTGGCGGTTGGATGAAAGACGTACCCATAAAGTTTACCTAGGTTGGGATGCCTCCCATCGAACTAAAGCAAGAAATCTTCCTTCGATGCGAGTCTATCAAATGTTTAGCCACATCCGCAGCGCCCCGGTCAGTGGAGTCAATGGGTTCATCGATCATCAGCCTTATCAGCTGTCCCTCCCTTCTTTCTCTTCTATCCGTTCCTTCCATGGCTTTAGATTGATTGAGTGATCCAAGCATGAGAACACAAGGCGAATGAACGGCAAGGTCCCACCTACCTCGACTCGAACTGCAGCCATTCTACCAGGACCGATCTAAGTAAGCCCCTAATGCTGTAGGAGGTGGACCTTTGACCTCGCCACCCTTTCGATAGCCTTGAAGTCAATCTCTAAGTAAACCACGCTAAAGTAACCCTGCCTCTGACAGGCCATCTAGTGACTCAGTGGAACCCTACAAACAACCGCCCCCAGTTCATGGCTAAAGCAATAAACCGGACTATTCCCTTAAGCACAGGGGGAGATGGCGACCAATTCAATGAATCAATAATGAAAACGCGAGTTGGTTGCCGTGGTTAATGACCCTAGCTATGTAGGAGACGAGAGAGACGGCAAACTCCAAGCAGTTGATTCAATTCCAGGATCAATTCGATATGAAGAGAAGGTCTTTTATCTATCCCAAATACTCCTATCCGGATGGGCGGGGATCCGGTTCGAGCCCGGCTTTTCGCAGTCCAGTAAGCGCTTTCAGCGTCGTTCAGCCCGGAAAAGAAAAGGCTAATGAGACGGATAAAGATCACATTCCGTACTAGTCGCTAGTTCCGCTAATTCGCTCCCACATGGCCAAAAGTATCTCCGCAACAATGGGCGGAATAATCAGGTTGGGACGAGGAAATCAATCCATAGGCTTGCTCCCTCCCGATAGATGGGAACTTTAGCCTGGGATTATTGCTCCTGCTTCCCCCTAATTGATTTCTCAATGGGGGAAAGTAGTCTATTATATATGTAAAACCACTTTTGGTGGGAATAAGAAGAAGGGAGATCCAGGTCATCGTAAAAAAAAATTTTCTATTGAAGGCAATGAACCTTAAAATAGAAGCGAAAAACCAATCTCGCTCATTCCCACTCATTTTTTTGGCCAACCCCGAAAAAGTTTTTATCCCTCGTAACATCGAAAGTATCCAATTGATTGAAAGCAGATCGAAAGAAAGATATGAACCATTCCCGCCCACTCATCTCAAGGCCCAACCAGAGAACCTCTCCTCGCTTGCCTCACTTTAAAGCGCAGAAGATGCAAACACCCTTATTAAGCCCAACCCACCCGAGGTAAGGTAGGAGCGACGGGTGAAACGTACTGAACTCCAGGGACGGCCAGGCCTTTCCTTCATTCAGTTCTAGTTGGAAAAGTCCTTTCAAAAGGTGGCGGATTGAACATAGTGATGAATAGGAGGGCTTCATTCCGCCGGGATTCAAGGTCTAGGTGGGCTTAATATTCCAATGGGTTGGGCGGGTTGGTTGGTTCTAGTAAGCCTGGGCAGGCGTTAATCTATTCAACTTCACTAACGAGAAGAATTAGCTCCCCTAACGTCTTACCTCTGCTGTTTCCTTATGGATGATCGGGTTACTCTTTGACACCAAGGGGAAAATGGTATTTTGGTCTTTCAATTTCAGTAGGATTGGGATACATAAATCGATGCTTGCGAACAACAGGTTAGTTAGGCACAGGATCACAAGGAGTATATGGCCCTGGCCAAATGAGGGCTTATTAGATCAGGTAAAATCAGCATTTTCTAATTAGGTGTACGGTTAGACCTTCCTTCGGCTTTGCGAGGAGAGATCTGGAGGGAGATCTAAATGTCTCTGTTTTCCATGCATACATGCGAGTAGTCAGTTGGCCAGCCAGTGAATTAATTAAAGTCGAGATCTCCCCAACAACCTTGAATTGGGATTGACCTAACTAACATTTTGGGAGCCAGAAAGGATTACTAGGGATTGGACACTTGGCAGTTCTTCATTCACCGTTCTCATTTGCTCACTTCCTTCGCAAGAACACTAATCGGTGTTTGCCTCATCATTGCAGTTCATTCGTAGTTCCCTTTATTATGGTTACAGGTCTCCCTATTTATGTTGATCCCTTGGGAACTACTGAGCCAACTTCCTTCATTCATCTCTGCTGAGCTACGACTTTTGTCTCTCCTCCTTGGCACGAACGAAAGCGAATCAATGCTTATCATCGCTAAACAGCTTTTAAAACCTGCTGTTTCTAATCCTGTTTGCACGACGAGAAAGCAACGGACTGAAGAGGAGCTGTTTCTTTATGGCTATGAACCTTTGAATTCCCCTGCCCACCTGGATTTCATATCTTAGACTCTGCCTAAAGGCGAGGCAATAGAATATTTTTATTTTTTTTTTTTCAACTCCAGCGCTCTAGTTAATATATGATTGGTTAACCACTTGCCTCAGCCGGGAGGACGAGAAATGACGCTACTCTATTCCATACCGGCAATTACAGGGGAGTTAGACTATCACCCATCTCCGATGGGGCTACACCAATAAAATTTGAACCAATTTCGGACGGGGATATCCCTTCCTCACTAAGATCCCTGCTGCTCAGCTTAGATCATGTTCGCTTCACAAGCCTTAAACAATCCATTCTAAAAGCCACTCACACCATTAACCGTAGGTAAAGCAGAGGCGAATCTTCAACCAACCTATGTCAGTCAAGCGTTTACCACCTCCATTCTACTCGGGCCAGGGGTGTTTGGGATTCCGCTAGAGGAATTTACCCTATTTCATTCATTACCGAGAAGCATTGACTAACACTGACGGCG
>NW_028238189.1:15000-42500 GCF_015680905.1 Coptis chinensis
TTGAAGATGCCTTACTTTGCAAGAAATTCCTTATCGAAAAGCGATGCTTCCTTATCGGCCCCCTTCTCGGGGAGAAGGAAATGCAAGAACCGGCCGTTACTGTGCCGAGGCTCGTAGCCTTTCTTTCTGTGCGTTCTATTTTTGATAGCATTTTCTTTCTTTTTCGGTGCCCTTGTTCTATCATAGTTGCTAAGGAGCTGCAACGATTGATTGGCCAGGTGAACTTCTTGAGAAGATTCATTATCAACTGCGCCGCAAAGACTCAGATATTCCCTTAGTGGATACGCTTTCCCGTTCCCCACTCGCAATCACACGTTCTTAAGGTCCCGGCTTCACCAACATCTCAGACAGCCAGCTATAATCGTGCCGCTTAGATCAATAGCAGGTCTTGCGAAGGAGCTCGCTAAACACTAACTCCTAATTTATAGGAAGTAGTAGTCCATCTCGGGAGCTCAAGGCGCCCTATCAAGGAAGCGCACTTACAACTGAATATATTCACCCATACCATAGAAGGCTGCTGAACTGAAGAACAAAGGTGTTGAGCGCTCATGCCACTATCTTTGCTGGTTCTCTTAGCTAGGGCAATTAAGATTAAGCATCCACGGTAGAGTGATTTATTATTGAACCGCAGTAGGGACGGGTTTCCCCATATGACCGTGTGCGAATAGTTTAGCCCCCCTACCTTTCATACGAAGACGGTTATAAATTAGGTGCTCTACAGAATGAATTAGGTGCATCGCCCATGCTATGATATTTACCTTTTTCTTTCAAATATCAGTTTACAATTGCCAATCAACAAAATAATATCCACTTTGTGGCGACAAAACCAAGGTAGGCTAAGCCTAGCCGAGAGACAGAACATTTAATAACGGCAGGTTATTATTGATAGAGTGAAGTTGGTGGAACTTCCAAGTGTCCATCAGAAGTTATTGACCTGAAAGTGCCTCGATCGTAGTAAATAAGGAGTTGCTCCAGGAGCGGTCGCTCTCAATCCCATCAGAAGGCGGAGAGGGAGTAGGAGCCATCCCAATACTTGCTGATCGTTCGTTAAGTTAGTTCGTACTTGACTTTCCATTCCAATGGATGCTGTGGCGGACATTCTTTCGGAGTTATGTGATCGCTTTGGACAAGTCTATTGCTTTTAGGAAACTTGTATTCGTGTATGTAGTTGGAAACTTTCGTTCTTGCTCTTCCAAGATCTTAGTCGGGATGCATGGGGGAGTCAATTGCTTCTTGATCTCCGGTCCAAAACGAATTCGAAGGCCATTCTATTCTATGGGGGCATATAATCTTCGTTTTTGGCACTTATAGGAAGACTATGAGGGGTGTCAATCGTGTCTTTAAGGGCCCGTAAATGTCCATAGAACTAGTTTGGGTCTTATTGAAAAAGACATATTGTTGGAAAGCTTACTTCAAGGGCTTCATGGGTGGCCCACTCTCCTGACCCCTCAACAATATACTAAGAAGTAATAGAGTGGCGGCTTTCTTATTTCAAGTAAGCTAGTTGACCGATAAAGTATCCTACTCGCGCACAAGCGTAGGGCCCTGTCGTCACTTCTCAAGCGTGAAGCCAGACGAAGATTTTCAATGGGGGCCAGAGCATCAGAAGGCGTTCGAAGAGATACAGAAGTCGCAGAGTTATTAGATTCATCACAAGGTCCGGTCCGAGAAAAAGCCACAAAGATGGTGGGGCTAGGCCAGATACTCGTTTTGCTCAAGCTTAAACTCCTGCCGTGATCTTAGCCTTGGCTGGCAGTAGAGTAGATTCTCCTTTTTAACCACGTCAAAGGTACCTCGAAGTGATGGAGGACAGCCTTACCGGAGGCAGAGTGCACCAGTATTGGCGAAGGATCCCAAAAGTTCCATGACGGGTAGTCTTAAAGAAGACCGGCCGATCTACAGCAGTTAGGTCGGGGCGAGATTCGGCAGAGTCCGGTAGATTAAGCTTTGGCATACAGAGGTTCTATCCTCCTCATTGTATTGTGAATGGGGGCTCGTTGAGACCTGGCCGAGCGTACTGGCGGAAGTGGCCAGCGGAAATGACACACCGGAAGTTCATGGGAGGGTGAAGGTAAAGTGGATCTGTCTTTCTCGATGCTTCTGATGCTGTCATTGCTACTTTTTGGGTCTGCACCCAGAGCCTCGTTTCGAGCAGTTTAATTACCACTCTTCTCAGCTAAGCAGCATCATCTAGCGAAAACTCCTATGAAAAAGATTGACCGTAAAGGGTCTTACCGAGCTTCGTTATACCCATCTGCCGCGGGGAAGAATTCATCATATGAGTGAATTGGCCTATTTTATCTAAAAAGAATACCAGAGTCTTTAACCAATCTATCTATCTGGTCAACCCCGAGAGGAGCCCTAAAGGAAGGAGATCACCTGGCACTTCAAAGAAACAATAGAAAGAACCGCTTCTTGCAAGCTATTTCCCGGTCATAATATTCATATAAGAATACCGCTTTTTATCTATCTGTAGGAGATATAGGGGAACGTACTAAACTAATAGCTCTCTATTTATGCATTTCTTTCTTGAACAAGGGAGTGTCTTGTTGTGCAAGTCAAGATAGGAAAGGCTATAAACGGTGCTCTGTGGGTGAAGAGGATTGACTTGGTGGTATTTACTTGGAACTATTGACTGCGAAAAAGGAAGAAAGTTGAAGTTGCTCGATCCCGTGCAAGTACCCCCGATGTTCACAAGCAAGGAGCAAACGAGTGGGAGAATTGCTACGCCAGGCCGGCTGGATTCATAATTAGTTAAGAGCGGAGGCTTGCTCTTCCCCTGAGTCATGGTCCATGTTTTCAATGTTGGGTTCTTCGATACCCATGCTTTGTAAGGCCTCCAATACACTTTGATCCCTTTGTCCCGATTCATAAATTATTCGTCTGCCTTCGCCCACCCGCCTTACCTTAATAGAAGGACCTACGCTTTACGTAGATGTACCAGTCTTCAGGCCCCCCTATGTTGTAAGTTCAAAGGTTGGCATAGTCTAGAAGGAAGGCTAGCTATACGCTTAAGACATGCATATCCTCTTTTAGGACAGGAATAGGGCTTTTTGATGTAGCTGCGACTGAGCAAGTACAGAGGGTATGTTCTAAGAGATTGATTTGAAGAAGATATTTGGCCACGTCAGAACTAACAAGACTTAAAAGTCTCAACTAAACACAAGAATCGGCCGGCCAGACACCCCTTTAGGGTAGGGCGTGCAGCTCTTTTCGTTTGTGAAGTTCCTCGAACTTCTGGCCAAGCCTCGCTATCTACTTGGTGGTGGGGGTGAACCTGGCTACACAACAACTGTGACTCTAGCAGAGGATCTAGTTCCACACTAATCTGCTTATATAACAAGTTACTTAGCGTACCTACGATCGCTTGATCGTAGACCAACCTCTTGCTTTAGCTACTTACTCGGGAACTAGCTTCGCACCTTCTAGGCTTTCGGGGAAGCGAATGTAATTCTTATTCCTTTTTCTTCGGGGGAGACTTTCTTCGTTGTTATTCCCCCGGGCATAAATTGGTTCTTAAGCTAAATGCAAATTTCGTAGTGTAGTTACAGTCAACACTGTAGCTGTAACGTGAACAGCGCTTCGCTCCGCTGCACCGTGCTGAATGAAAAAGTGTCCCCCATTCCCATTGAATTTGTAGGGAAAACCCCTACCTCCTCTCTTAAAAAATGCTTTTAGTCGTTCTGGTTTTGCTTCTCATTAAGAAGCACACCGGGCTGCTTAGGCGGAATAGGCAAGCGGTGTGCTTTAAGAGTAAGAAATCCATTGTTGCCATGAGGATGAAGCGTAACCTCGCGATTTTTCAGTATGGGTCGCAGTTTGATCCAACCGGTCCCACTCGTTATTCACCCAGCGATTGGATTGAGATTTCTAAGTCGGAAGGAGGGCTTTGGGCAAAGAGCAACTCGAAAGTACTTGACTTCAGTCCCAGTACTGAAAGACGTGACTTCAGGAGTTGATTTCGGAAGGAAAGACTTAGTTTACTTCCTGCAAATTGCTTATGTAAGAACTAGTAGAAAGAAAGCTATTTGGAAAAAAATAAGGCAGCATTGATAGACCGTCTCCCTATTCCTTTATCAAAGTCTAGTACTTATGGCGCAGGGATAGGACTAGTCTGGAGCCGGAGCAGCAGTAGGCATAGAAGCAGTTCCCAGCGCTTGCTTCCTTCTAACGCTCGAACTGGAGTCCGAGCTCCTGCAAGAAGGATGCCTCATTTCCTCCCTCTCTTTTAACACTTTGATTGAAAGCAAACCCCATTCAATCGACTCAGGATTCAACAGCCCTACCCTTCTTTACAGCCGCTCGGTTGCTCTCGCTTAAGGAACTGGTACCCCCGGCCAATGATCATGAACTGCGCAACCGTGGCCACCAAATCAATAATATTCTATGGATGGAGGGGTTTAACCATGAAAATGATTATTACAAAGAATTGGGTAGCAAGAAGCGAAGCTAAAGAAAGAGTAACGGAACTCTAAAAGTCATATTAGAGTGGGTCCCTCAATACAAAGGACCCTTTTTTCTCTTTCCAAAGGAAGTGCATTTCCCGAGAATTCCCAACCGGCGACTGGAGGCTGCATAGAGTTATTCGTATAATGGTGCACATTTATGTGCCAGCCAAGATGTATTGATAGAAGAGACTGATTCCACTTTCTGAACTCGTAGGAAAATGAATCTCGTTGGGGAAAGAGATCCAGTTTCATTGGGAAAGCGGAAAGTAGGAAGATGGGAGATACAGACATAGAGCAAGACATAGAGCGAGATCTAGATTGAAGCCCAGAGATGTGCCCTGCTGGGGTCGAGACCGAAGGCGCTGATCCTTAGTAAGATCGGGATCCTGATAGAGATCTGTGATGAGCCATCCGGGCGACGGACAAACTGCATCAAATAAAGTAGGATTTGTCGGATAAAGACAGACTGTGGGTAAGGGGAAGCACTCCGGTACCTGTTCCTTAATGCCTATACTCAAGTAGATTCGGAAAAGGGGATCCCTGTTGAAAGCAATAAAGGGGGAGCCTTAGCTTTCTCTAATCCTAGGTAAAGTGATTCGTGCGCTTGGAACCAACTGCACAATCAACAGTGATATCTTCTATCGGGAGACTCTCCTAGCGGAAGCCTCGTGGAGGCCTACTTGAACTTGACGGAAGCCGAATGCCCGTCTTTTAGGGTGCCGTAAGGTAACTATCGTTAGAGTCTTCAAACGTAAGATTTAGAGTTGGAGAAATGGGCAATAGAGAGCTCAAAAGAGCTACTGCTACTATAATATAATCTAAGATAAGATCTCACTCTTTCTTAGGTATAGAAATACCTTGCTTCCACACCCTTTCGATTGGCTTTTCACTTCAAAGTGGATTTCCCTTAATTGCCTCTTATGCTAGTCATGTTCCTATTTTGAGGGCAGGGCAAAGATCTGAAAGCTGACAATGTGAATTTGCTTAACACATCGATATTGACTCTCTAAGTATACCATGACTCCTACTGTGTATTATCTTCTCTCTCATTTGTTTACAGTTTACCCCTTGCATTTTCAGGATCATACTTTTTTGTTTTTTCGTATATAAAGGAAAGGAAAGTGAAAATCTGATTCTTTCTTTTGAGTTACCCTTTTTCTTTTGATACCAGTTCGGAAAACTACATCTTTCAAGCAAGGGATTGAGCTTTAGAAAGCCGTTGCGCGCATCCGTTTTCTTGCTGGGAGAGGAGCGTAGAAGAAGCGGGGTAGAGGAATTGGTCGACTCATCAGGCTCATGACCTGAAGACTGCAGGTTCGAATCCTGTCCCCGCCTAATCACTTGAGATGCTGGGGGTGCCCTTAGAATAGAATTCGAAAACTGGAGCTTTTGATCAATAGGAAGAAGATCACTCTGCCATGGTGAACGTAACTCGTAGAAACAGATTCTGAAACCCTATGAGCTTTAAGGATGCAAGCATACTTTCCTTGTGCCTATTTTGTTTGCTTTATCTCTTTTGCGTTCGGTTCCCTGTAGAAGCTACTGTTCCCACGCCTATTCGTTTATGGTAGTTTATGGCCTAGAACACGGGTTATTTACCTTCAATGACCAATCTATAGAATGACTTAGATGTCTGAAAACGTTGGAAAAGTCTAGAGAGAAATGGGCATCTAGCTCGTAAAGTGTTTTCTCCTCCTGTCGCTATTTGATAGACATACTCCGGCGTTGAGTCTCTTTTTTTCTGACAATATACATTGGCTTACTTACTATATAACTTTCCCGTATCTCTGAGCTGCTTTCATAAGTAAATAACCTAAGTCAAGTACAACAGAATTAGGAAAGCCGAAGGCAAATCTTTCTCATACATATTTCCGGAAGGCAACACACATTGGTTCACTCTTTTTCTTCTGTTAATGTATACTCCTGCCTTCGCCTTTTGGGGCTATGGCAGGGTATACTGGGAGTACGTTCCCTCACTCTCTAACAATAGATTTACTAATGACATCCCGTTCGGGAACCTTATTCGCAAGCTTCCCTCTCTCGAGCAAAGAAAGGAAACATAGGCTAAAGCCTTGGCTTTCAGAATCCTCTTTCTTACTCACCCGTTCTGATTTCATTTCAAAGATCTCGCTCGCTGTCAAAGCGCATTTTGTGAAGTGTTCCGGGTACAAGAAAGAAAGTCCAAGCCTTGAATAATCTCTTTATGAGGCGAGAAAGAAAAAGATTGTGTTATAGTAGGGCTAGACGGCCTCTCTTATTAATGCACGGCTGAGGAGAAGTCTGTGGCTTAACTTGAATAATCTCTTTCAACCCTATCTGTCTAGCCTTTCTTCTTTGGTGTGGTCTTCCCGAGGGAACTGGCAAAGGGTAGCTGTCAAGCGCGGGGCTGAAGGTATAATCAAAGACTGAACCTTCCCTTGATTTGAATGAACTACATAAGCCCATATCCGTACAGGGAAAAAACGAGGGTAACATGCATTGTAGGCTCGTTAAACGCAACAACACGGTACTTGACTTAGGAAACTAAATAAGAGAATCGAACTCATGCATACTTGTAAACACACAGAGTTCCCACACCTATTTCGTTTATGGTATGGCCTAGAACAAGGTTTCTTCCTTCAATGCCCAATCTATAGTCAGAGTCTGAAAACGAGATCAAAGTCTAAGTATAAATGGGCTTATAGCTCGTTTCTTTCTAAATAACCACCTTTCATAGTTATTACTTACGCTATTTGATAGACATACTCCGGCAAAGAGTCTCTTTTTCTGACATTGAACTCTGAAAAAAAGCAAGCCAAGCTACTCTGATTTGAAATTAGCATTTGCTTAACACATCGATATCTCTAAGTATACCATTACTTCTACCATTGATTCTTATGCCTAATATAATAGTTAATAACATAAGTCAAGTACGGAAAGTGAAAGAAAAGCCGAAGGCGAATCTTCAATAACGTTAGGTTCTTTCTATTTCTACTCAAAAGTGAAAACACATTGGTTCACTCGCTCACTTCCTCTCAATGTATACCTTCCTTCGCCTTTTGGGGCTATGGAAGGTATACTTGGAGTACGTTCCCTCATTCGCTAGAATCGATGTGTCAATGCTCTCCGTTCGGTACCCTTTTGGAAGGGTACCTCTCTAGATTACATGTAATTGCGTATAAAATGATCAACTGTTTCTCATTGAGGAGAAAGAGCATGCTGAGATTTGAAATGTAAAAAGTGTTTTCAGTTATTATTCTACGAAATTACTTGACCTTGCATAATCATAAGAGGTATCCTTTGAGTTGGGGACTGAACGCTCTCGAGCAAAGAATTCACGGCTAAAGCAAAGAAAGAAAGGGAATAGCATTCCACTGTTGAAGCATGCCGCTTCCACGAAGACTTTGAGCTATGGATAGGCATCGAAACACAGCCAGCCCGCACCATTAGCTCATACTTATGTTGGTGAACTTCCAGCTATTAAGGAGAAGATGAAGCTTTGTTCAACAATTACAAAGAAGTAAGATGCCCGTTTATTCCGTAGTTAAGGACCACCTCTCATGTGATAATGGATCGGTATTTCGAAATCTTATGCGATCACACAATTCAAGTAAAAGAAGAGGCTATCCCAGCCGGCATTTGAACAGACAGAACGTCCCGTCCTCGCGAAGCACAGTTGGAATCATCACCGCGAGTCCTGCCTATTGCCACGAGCCTATCCTAAACCCATTATAGGACTAATCACACCAATTAGATCACCCGAAGACAGCACCCAGCCCTCCCTCTAAGAAAGATAAAGCAGCACCCCGAAGCAAAGCGAGGGACGAACCCAGAAGGAGTGATCACATTCTAAAAGCGCCTTCTATCTCTCTCTCTCAGCGCCCCTAATCTTTCAACTATAGATATTGGGGCTTTCGCTCCTTAAATCAGTTAATCAGTCAGTAGCGGAGTAGTCCAATTTCCTAGCCCTAGCAGAACCTGTTTCGCCTTGTCTAGGTTACGCTTTACTACCAAAGACTACTCAGAAAGGGACGCTTTGTGTGCGCTCTCCGGACGCCGGAAAGGATGTTTCGCTCCCTTTTTGTCTACCAAGAGTCCTTTTTGCCTCTTTCCGATTGACTGAAACAGGAATAGCCCCCTTATTAAAGAGCCTAACATGAAAAAGCCGAACATTGAGTCTTTGCTCTCGTTCTTAGCTCTCCCTTGGAAGTCTTCGCTTTCTTCCCTCGGTCTAATTCTCACACCCCCTGTATCTCGTCTCTTTCCTTTCTTTGCGTTCCACCGTGGGGAGTGGGGATGCTGTTCCTCACTGGGAATAGGTGTTTCCGAGAGGTCTGCCCTGTGTTCTGCTGCGATTCCTGGTTGCGGCGCACCCGGAGAGCTGAACTGTCGGGATCCATTCGAGCCTGATGATTGGGAAAGGTTGGGATAAGTACTTTATATTAGCATAGTCTTTTCTACCCGTACTGACCCCTTAGAAAGGGGGGCGATTTGGGCTTATCTGTCTTTGGGATATTCAAGCGATGACATGGAGTTTCATGATCATTTTTGTGGTAAATGTAGAGTTTCCGCATACATGCATACAATACATTAAGGACCGGGTATGAGCTTGTTCCTCAAGGTTTCTTTCTTGCTTGACCCAAAATTGTTCATGTCGGGTGAATTGACTAGGCGGGGCTCCCAGGACAGTATGTAAGAACACTCCAAAGAGTTCTCTCTATCTGCATTAGCAGGCGCTATAGAAGAATCCAGAACAGTCTAACCCCCAACTAACTTAATAAGAAAAATCCGATGTTCCATAAGGGACGCATGCACATCAACTGTTTTATAATAATCAGAAGCATTGGGTCCTGACTTTTCAACAACAGAAAGAGTGAAACCTTAAGCTCACTAGCGAATGCTACGGCTTGGTTCAATTTCGGGATTAGGTAGATATTCACTCACATCAGTGGTTGGCGGAGGATACTTCCGAGAAGGAGATACTTGTCTTTACTACGCCGGGGACTAGGAAGACCAAGAAGGGACGGAGAACCCATTTAAGAAAGGTTCAGGCACCCAGGTAGTTCACCATTTCCAGATCCTGCAATCCAGGCTAACTAGCAACAATGGCTATTTCAACAGTCACCGGTGGGCAGTAGAGACTGTGCGAAAGAGCCCCTCGCTACCTTTACCGTACCTGTACTATCTAGGAACCCGAACATAAGCGGGTGCTTCCGGTCTTGTTGTAAGGTCTGCAAGCCTTTGTCAGGAGCAACCTCACTTGATTGACCTATACCCAAGGAATATAAACAGAAGGAAGTGACCCCGCAACCAGAGAAGGAGAACCCGAGACCAACCCTGCACCACGGGGTGCAAGCGGAAGACTCTGGTATGAAAAGACACCAACCAAGTAGAAGCGCGATACCCGCTACACAAGTAGAAGCCTAAATTCTTCCCCTGGAGCAACTCTTACTTTTGGCTCTCAAGGAATTTAAGTTAGAAGTCGAAGGGGTAAGTCGCTACCTTCCCCCCAGAACCCAGATTGAAGGAATAATATGAAAACGAATAGCCAAACCGATATCCAAGAGAATACCACCTTAAAGATAAAGAAATACCAGAAAGCCATACCAGCTTGAATGCAACAAGGGGGAAGAACCAATGATCGTATTGAGTCCCTCACCATGAAAGTAAAGAGACTCAGGGGAGATCCAGCAAGTGAATCAACTGACTCTCTTGAAAAACTGGATGACTCCTCCACTAAGATGAGTGAGCGGACGAAGAATTAGCGGGGACTCCTTCAAGGACGGGGTTGAGTGGTGTTGATGCGGGCGAGGAGACTCCTGCTTTCTGGGCCTAGTCTGATACATTCGGATACAACTAGTGGGTAAAAGGTCTAGTTGTCCACAGGCCCCTTACGCGCCAAAAGCCAAGAAAGACTACTAGCGATAACAATGGGAATTAGGGAAAGAAATTCCCATTGTTAGCGCAATAGGAGTTCCTTCTGGATCGACTGCCGAGGTCGCATCAATTGCTTTCTTTCCTTTATGCTCGTATCGCTTAACTCCAGCAACATCAACTAGATAAAAAGGGGCTTGCTATCCAACTGCAGACCGAGCGAGCTCAGTTCATTTCCAATAGGCTTGGGCTTTCTCTCGGTGAATTTCATAACAAAAGAAATTGGTTTTTGACCAGCTTGATTATGAGAAATAGAACTCTATAAGTTCAGTTCCAAAGGACTCTCCTCGGCGATCAATCACTCGGTGTTCTCTTAAGAGAAATAGTTCGTGAAACTCGAAAGATATATGGCTGGGACCCTATTCATCTCGCCCCACGCGCACTTCCCTTGCTGTTCTTTCCGCTCCACAAGTGGTTTTTCTTTTTTCCTGCCGAAATAAATAAATAAAGGCACAATTACCAAGTAATGTGATGGGACCCGTCCTTTCGGAATCTTTAGGACTTCGCCCCACGGGATCTAATCGAGTAGGCCGATCCCGGCACCGTCTGTTGGACGAGCTGCTAGCCCTCGAGCAATAAAAGTCATGTTCCTTCTTCTCCTCTGCTCTTGCCCAAAATAAGGTGTTTTCACAAGGATTCTACTTTTGATCCCACTCCACGGAGGGAGAAATCCATTTAAGCGAAAAAGACGGTCTTTCATATCTCGATGTGGCAACGGGACTTTCTGGACTCCAATACCCGACGAAAAAAGAAGTCAATAGACTCATTATTATTCCTGGATGGAAGTCTCTTCTTCGTGCTTTGGAGGGAAGTACGAGCACCTCTTAGCCTAATCCTAGCTTTCCAATAGACTTTAATCTTAGAAACCTGGCTTCTATGGAAACATGATGCACCAATACCCACCCTGCTACATATAGAAAGTCAACACGTTGCTACATGCATTGGTTTGACTCAAGAACTCATGCATATTTGAGAAAGTCAACACGTTGCTACACACAGAGTTTGACTCAATAACTGCTTGATTATCGTTAGAACACGTTTTTTACCTGAAATGACCAATCGAGGCCCCAAATCTCAAGTTAGAGTCTTCAAACTACAGATTTAGATAAGGATCTTTGGTTTTTAGAAAGAAAGTAATTCATTCGTAGACCGATTGATCGACCAGTTACAGGGCCGAAGACAGGGCAAGAAGAGATAGATCTCATTTCAAAGAAGATCGATTCACCAAAGCGATTGATCCAGAAGAGCGCCTGGAAGATCTATTTCAAGAGAGATTCGCGCTTGGACCAGACCAGCTAACAACTAGCGGAGAGAGAGATTGACTCATAACGGAAGAGCTACTGCTACTAGAATCAGAGCTAGCCATAACGGAGGGAGACGCATTCAAAAACTAGAAAAAGGCTAGGGGCAGGGACTAAGACTAAAGCAAGAGACCTTTACCACATTCCGGATTAGTGATAGAGGTTGGACAGAGAGCCGACAGCCGATGCCCTATAGCGATAAAGACAGAAGTACCTTGAAGCAAGGCAAGGGATTTGACAGATTCTCGATTCCAGGGCAGGTAGCTTCTTTAAAGCTATAGCCTTTCCGGAAGACTTTATTGAATTCCAAATCTATATATTGGTATTCGTTCGTGTACTGATTGATTGAGCTCAAAGGCGGGAAAGGAAGTGGAAAAAACACCACCTAATTTCTTGCTTTACTGATAGCGTCTACTAAAGTAATTCTATCTGTAGGCTTAAAAGAAAGCATTTCTATATAATGTTTAATGACCTTGCTAGCTTTTAGTCTTTTGACTACATATAAATGCCCATAGAAAGACTAATTCCAGCTCGACCGGGAAGAGCGATTGAAGAAATGACAGCTGGTTTACCAATGCCCCAATCTGCATCCGCCGACCTATCACTTTGCTTTATGGCATATGTTCCTTAGCTTGCTTGCATCTTCACTGATTGCGCCTTCTTATCGATAGTTCTTCCTGGCTTATCCATCAGATCTTTTTCACAGACCTTGTGTGACTAAGGAGAAATGTTACTACAGAAAAAATTTCCTTAACTCTTTAACTACAGGAAGGGGACGAACTCCTTGCTTCCATCTGCTTCTAGGCTGACTCCACAGGCCTAGGCTTGAAGAAAGATAGCCACTTCTTAGACTCTATTTTCAGAGAGTTATTTATCTAAAGGACGGAGAACTAAGGAAATAACCTTACCCTTTCCAATACAATACCTACTGATAAAGAGGCTTAGCTCAAAGGCAGAAACTGGAAAGAAGAGATATATTGAATGAAATCGTGGACTGGAATCGATTAAAGGAAAGGGAATCGAAGTGATTACTTGCTACAGCAATGGTTGAAGGTACTGGGGCATAGACTCTATCTCTTCTATACGATACGCTAACTCATAAGTTCGAAAAATCGCTGAGGGAAGCTATAGAGTAGATAGAGTTATCTATTCCATGTCTTCCCCAAACCCCCTAGCCCTATACCCTTAGTCAAGTAGAATCCCGCTCCGCTCTCGTTTTGCTGCAAGCCGGACTTTCTTTGCTTTCAGAAGGACTACTTCTCCAGCTCTCGGGGCATGAGGTGTCTAGTGGCATCTGTTCGGAAAACTCTCTGGAAGGCAGCTCGGAGAAGGAAAATCCTTTTGCTACCCAAAATAAGGGGTGGAAGGATTGGTTGACAGTTTGCCACCTGGTCTCTGAGCAGAAAACCTCTATCCTGCCATTTTTACCAGGTGTAGTTCCGTCTGCGGAGATTGCTTGGCTTGATCCGGAGTTAGCTGGTACTTAATGGGTGGGCCAGGCCTTTCCTTGGAGAAGGAATTGGGGACAGTGGGTAGCAGCTCAGAGTAGAGAGTAGAGTCGGCTCGATGCTGCTGTTCCTGCTGCTAAGTGGGCTGCTCGGGTGCGGATAAGAGAGAGAGACTGTCAGGGGAGCCCGACATAAAGTACCGTCAGCATCGGTAGTTTGCGTGTTTCATGAAGGAAGTGTAGGCAGGGAATCGAAGATTAAGGAGAGTGCAGTTTGAAAGGAAATGGAAGGGCATGGAGAAGCGGATTCCTCCTTCTTAATCTGGAGGATGATTCTTTCTCTTTTTGTTTCTTCTCCTCTTCTTTTTTTATCATTCACTGTCTTCGCGTCTGGCGACACTCCATATTTGGCTCTCCAGTGCTAGTCAAAACAGATAACTCTGCTGCAAGTCACTTCATGACTCAGAAAGCGCTGTCGCCGAAACAAGCCCGATGGCAAGAATCTTTTCTATTTTCTTTTATTGCGTATACGTACGTATATGGGTTCATCCTTTATGGAGTTCCAATAGATTCCTCGATCAATGCAGTCAACTCTATTCGTTAGAACATCTTCCATTGAGTCTCTGCTCTATCCTTTCTTTGAGGAAGTGAATCTTAAATATCCCGCTAGGCTTCAGCAAAGGATGCCTTTCCAGTTTTCAAAGTTGCCGAGCCTGAGGCGAAGAGACTTGGCTTGAGACTAGAGAAGGACTCAAGCAAGATCAAGGCAGTGAATTCAGCAGCTAGGGCAGTTCATGGCACGGCTAAGGCAGTGCCGATCGAGATGGGAAAGTGGTCAGGGAGGACCCACTGTTTGGCTATTCCCATGGATGACTTCCAAGTTCTCTTAGGGCTGGAGTTATTGTTTGAAGCTAAGGCAGTGCCAATGCCTTACTTGGAGTCCTTGTGCATGTTTGGAGAGAACCCATTCATGATTCCTGCGGCAACAAAGGGGAATGGTGATGGTGGATTGCTCTCAGCCTTGCAACTCAAGAAGGGGTTGAAGAAGGGAGAAAGAACCTATCTTGCTGCACTGAAGCTTGATACTACAGAGCATAGCCAGCAGCCCATACCTAGAGAGGTGCTTGGGCTATTGAACCAGTATAAGGATTGAATGCCTAAGGAGCTTCCGAAGGCACTTCGCCCCTTACTCAATAAGGGTCTATCGACCACCAAATAGAGTTGGTTCCTGGAGCAAAGCCGCCTGCCAAGGGACCTTACCGAATGGCACCTCCTGAGTTAGCTGAACTTAGGAAACAATTGAACGAGTTGGTGGAATCGGGCTTTATCCGCCCATCCAAGGCACCGTATAGAGCACCTGTTCTCTTTCAGAAGAAGCACGACGGGAACCTAAGGTTGTGTATCGACTATTGGGCTCTCAACAAGGTGACGGTGCGCAACAAGTATCCTATTCCTTTGATTGCGGACTGTTCGATCAGTTGGGGTCGGAAAAGGTGGGGAGTTTTGTTGAATCTATTGTTTTAGACCCAACCTTAGTTGTTGTGCTCTCTTGCTTGCTGATTTCTTTCGTCATATTGCGTTTGCTTTCTAAGCAAGCTCACCTTCCGCATCGAACAAGTCTTGCCGCAAGCCAATCTAGAAGCGAACAACACACGGAATCAACTATTTGAATACGATACCATGGATGATTCAATTCCAAAGCAAGGGTAAGTGGAGCTTTACGGCTTCTTCATTCCTAGCCGAACGTTTAGTATTTGACCCAGCCTAGTTCTGGAATAAGAATGTTTTCTAGATATGCTTTCAAAAGCAAGGAGTTCACAAGACCGGAGAAAGGGGTGATTAAAAAAGCGGCTCAAGACCTCATGGACATAGATCCTTGGTAATTATCCGCCTGAATCGGTACTGTTTGCTTATCATACTGCTCTAACCCCGATGAAGTTGGAACCTTTTCCTTGCTCAAGAACTTAGTCAGCTAAGTACCGCTTCTGAGCCCTAGTTGTGTAGAGCACAAGCGCTATAAAGAAAACCACCACATCATATAGTTGGACTAACCACAACTTCAGGGCCTATTTCTTAGCTATTCGAGGCCTATTTGCTCCCACCTCACGAATGTATATCTGTATCAACTAGCCCGATAGATCCTAACCTAGTCTGTAGGAACAAGCCAAAGACCTTACTCAGGTTTGACAAAAGGTGCGAAGCCGCTTGTCCTTCCGAGGGCAAGGAGCGATGTACGAGCCGCTTGCCCTACTACCTAAGAAGGAAATTGATCTATAAGTCGCGGGATTGAATCGATTGCTGGACGGGGATACTGGACTGCACAGTTGGGATACTCGGCTGGAGACAAAAGTGAACCTCGAACTCTACCGATACGGAGGAACCTAGCCCTCGAACTATACCTCGATGAAGCCTTCGCACTTGAACTATACCCTCTAACTTCGATCTCTTCATAACTATACCCTCGAAGGAAGCCCTCGAACTCAACCTTGATCCTAGACCCTCGACCCTAGACCTCGGCGAAAACATTGCCCTCGAAATCACTTAACGCTATGGAACATTTGAATGCTCCTTACCTGGGCTAGGCCGCTAGGTTTGGCTAATCGACTGATCCCCTCAAATGCTGGGCTATTCAACTGAGATAATCGCTAGGCTACTCCGCTTAGATCCCTGGCTACTCCACTTTGGCTGCTGCCCTATTCGACTGGAATATTCGAGCTGGGTGGGCTACTTGGATCGGATACCGGTTACACAAAACCGCCTCATTCGCCATTCTTGGCTAACAAAATGGCTCTTTTGGGGGGGCCAAGGCAACATTTATCATCAGACCTATGAAATGGATTTTATATTTACTGAACTATACCCTTTCAGGGCGTCCCCCTATGATTGCCAGGTGTTGATTCACTAGATGCCGGTACTCAATGACAAGTGTAAATCCAGGTACTCCATGCCAAGAGGTTATACAACAGTCGACCCCAAGAGGTGCCGATTGATGGTTGCCAACATCTTTCGAAAGAGGTGGTCCGTAGGACGAACGGACGAATGAGGCCTAGCCAGGAAGAAGCTTAAACAGGAAGAGGACTAGTCAGGGATAAATAGCCAGGGGGGAATAGCCAATCATTACAGGTTGTCATTGCCGGGAGTAGAGTACTCGCTTGAAGGTCAGCAACACTGTTAGTTCTCATTGCTGCTTCTAGAAAGAGCTGCCCGTTGCCAATACCCGGGAGCTCCCCACACGGTCTATGCCAGCCGAGAGGCTATCCACAGTAAGGAAGTACCAATTACCACATACCCCATCCCAGTTCGACGTGACCGGTTCTACGGGACCAGGAAGGATTTTTACGTAACCACTCTGATCCCCCGTCTCCAGGAGGTAGTTGCCACAGGAAAGAAGGGGTATAACCATGGGAATACTGGATGCTGTAGATACAAGAGTGGATGCCCGGTAGGTTTCAATCACTCAATAATGGTGGTGATGCCAGCCTGTCAGAGCTGGGTTGGCTACTCTCTGCGCTACCAGAAGAAGAAAGCAATTTATGAATTGTAGGTTTCGGGAGAATCTAAATTTCCTTCTCTCTCTCTTGTTTTCAGAACGGCTCTACTAGAAATCGGTGACCGGCCCACGTAAGGCACTTTGGGCGAAATTGTTCGATCCGAACTGGTATCAAAAAGGGAAACTAAAAAGAAAGAAAGAAAAAGATTTGAACTTTACTTTATATACGAAAAAAGAAGAATTCTTCTTAGCCCGCAGCTTACTACTTCTTGAAAGACAGATCGATCAGAGATATCGGATATCTCTTTAACTAATTTCCTGCTAAGATAAAAGGAGTAAAACGGAATTCGCCAAGTGCTGCCCTAAATGCTTCTTCCCACCTCCTGGGCTCGACCCGCTAACTGAACCTTGATTCTCTGCGGGGGGTTCGACGGTAAGACTGAAGGCAGGGGTACTGGTTTACCTAACCGGCCCCTCGCGATTCATTCGAAATCAGGTGTTCCCGATAGGAGTTCGGGTGGAGCAGCAGGTAGTCTCTCAGGTGAACCAAAACCCCTTTCCGCACCTTGTCTGAGCCGGGTTCAATTGAAAAGGAAGGCTGGGACATAGGGACATCGTAAGCTCTAGCCAGCCGTCGACTAGGCGTACACTTCTAATTAGGGAAGCTACGAGGCCAGTTCCAACAGTTGCTTATTCGTAGTCGCCTGTATCAGCTCGAAGGCGTGCTCTGGCCGACTCGCTCTACCCTGATCCCAATTCCTTTTCAAAGTAAAGGCCTGGCCCAGGACAATCACGGAAGACTGACCAAATATCGATGTGTTACGCTTGACACACACGAACCCAATCTCTTTTCGACAAGCCAAGCTCACTAAGGCCCCGTCTCTCCATAAGCTGTTCCAACCGTAGGTGCCAGTTCAAGAGACCTATTCGCTCCTAGCTTCAGGCATCCTACTTGCCTCATTGTATGCCCCCCCATTACGGAAGGTCAGGGCTGACCACTAAAGGAGCCGAGTGAAGGCACCCTACAGGAAGCACCGTTCCTGCAAGCACCCGAGAAGACTGAGTTCAAAGCAAGCCATTCAAGACCTGAAGGAAGAGAGGCTGAAGCAAGTGGTACTGACGGAACGGATGCCACTCGACAAGCCAGCAAACCGGCTGGAGAAGGAGGGAAGGGAACGGTAAGAACAGAGGAGCTAACTCCGTAGCATGATTTGAGGTGTGAGTCAAGCAATCAAACGGATGCAAGCCAGGACAGGACCAGGAAGCGAAAGCTCCCTATCCATAAGCCCGCCATGAAGGAAGGAATGGAGAAAGACTTCAGCTCGGAACTACCACTACGCTACGCTAACTACGGAGCAAGCGAGCTAACCGCCTGGACTGGAGAAGTAGGGCACGCACCTTCAATCAAGATTTTGAGAGGTCTTCGGTCATAGGCAAAATGGCCTATCAGCTCCCTTTAAGACAAGACGACTAAGCTGCGGCTGCCTTCCAGAGAGTGTTCTGCACGGTTCTTAGCCACCGGTTGTTACCCCTTAAAACGGGTATCCAATCCTGGGTCAACTAGGCTAAAGGAAAGGGGGGCCGGAACCTATACTGGTCTTACCGCAACCAGAAGGCAAGAAGACTATCTTACGATCTGACCATAAGACAGCGTCTGCGTCCGGTTCAGCTTCTATCGTTGCTAGATACCAAGGAGCTCAGTCAATGATTTGGCCCACCGACAAGAAGGGGTGCTCTCCGAGGGTGGTGTCCCATAAGGAAAGCCTACTACAAGTGGCTGACATACTAGAAGGCGAGGACGGGTCATCTCATCTGGTTTTTCGATCCTCAAATCGTGTCTCAGTTCCCTTGTGGCCATTCATCCTCTCAGACTGGCTACGCATCATCGTCTTGGTAGGGTAATATCCTACTAAGGCGATGGGGCATATGCTTTATAAGAGCTTCAAGTACGTACTAGTGTTGCTTGTGAAGTGCCATCAGCTTTCCCAAAAGCAGCTAGGACTGAGCAATCTAGGCAACAGGGGTCGGAGAAAGAAGCTTGAGCCGCATAGCTATCTGCTTACCGAGTCGGCCAGCCCTAAGTTTCCGTCTTTCTCTCCTGCCGTTAAGTCACTGGCATCTGACAATCACGTAACACCAGCAAGCCAATCGGAGGTGACGGAAGCCTACTTTCAGTATCACTTCCAGTAGTACTTTCTCAGATCATGGGCATTGAAGAGGGTTTCGAAGATCAGGAAAAAGGAAGGCCCCTTCTTGGATCAGCTAAGAAGGGCCCGTTTTCGCATCCGGTGAACCTGACGGTACTACACTAGATATCAGATAAACCTTAAATCCACATTGGAAGCATCGGGATAAAGAAAAAAGGAATTTAAGCTCGATTAAGCACAGACGGCTCCTTGCTTTGAAAGGATACCTCACTTTAAGGATTGTGCGGGAACTTGGATACCATAAGCAGCCGGGAACTAGAAGTAGAAAACTGATATAGGTCCAGTGAGCAGTGAGCCCACCCCTTCTTTTTTCTACAGAAAGGAGGCTAGGCTAGCTGGGGTTTGAACTCAATCGTCCGAGACAGAACCCGTAGTGGAGTCTCGTCGTAGTGCTTTCATCAGGCCCGGCCCGAGCTCAATCCCCCACTGCCCCAGGCTGATCCAATCCATCGATTGAGAGCTCTGAACAACCTGCATCTCCCAGGCAACCAGTACAGTACCATCCCCCTTACGATCTGGACCATGCCTTCGACTTAGTGAGCTATAGCTCTCTCCTTACCCCATTCCAGACCAGACATTCCGGAAAGAAGGGAGGCTACCCAACGATACTGGAATCAAGACTTGCTGTCTTAAGCATTAGACACAACACGGTATGCTTTCACAGGTTTGGGAACCCTCTTCACTGAGTCAACATAAAATAGATCAGGAGTCTCTGCTAATCTCGAGGGGATCACGGGATACGCGTAGGTGAACAAGCCCCCAATTCTGTCTAGTCCACATCCTATGTTAGCCGGTTCCGTTCTGTCCAAAGCCGATCCCCCAAACAAACCCCCTTCAAAGGGGCAAGGTGAGCAACCCCGGGCACGTATTAAAGTTAAAGTGCTCCTCCCCTGACCTGCAACACTTCTTCTTCCAGCGCTCACGTTACATTTCGTCGAAAACGATGTTCAATCGGTCTAAAGCGAAATACCATATTAGAAGAGACATGGGGCACCTGCCCTGCTAGTTCGAACCTACTGGATTTCCACCTTTGAGCAATGACATCTTCCAATATGTATGAAATTAAGGGCCTTCAATTGGATCATTGGCACTGAACTATGAATGAACACTAGCACTTTTCTACCTTGCCTTGGAACTGGAATGAATGACTTTCACTTTTTCATGTAAACCGGGGGATTTTCGGTACCCACCAGTTTCTCTCGGAGAGGGGGTCTCGGAAGCCTTATCCCGAGCTTCCTCTATCTAAGTCAATTGCCTTTTCCTTCCATTCCTAAGAATAAGAAGTGGAATTCGTTTTCGGCGCAAAGGCGCGGTAATGGACCTATCACATCACTCCCTTTCACATCGGAGAAAGGGATTCGCTGCCTGAGATGCTGCTTAGATCGATCGAAGAACCCGGCCAATTCAATCTCTTTCCTTCCCTCAGGGCTAGTCACTCGCATATCGGCCACCCTAAATCTTTAGCCAATGCAATCGATATTGCCTGTGATTCGGCAATCCCACGGAATGGGATCTCTCTCTTACCCCCGAATCTCTGCTATGCCCCGCCTACCCCCTTACTATACATTTCCCAGGGAGACATGTGAAGGAAAGGATCTCGATAAGAAGAGGGCGCCCGACAATACCTTTCGTTCGGCCGGTTCAGTGGTGAATCCATATATTATATAATGGATGATTGTCTTTAGAACCAAGTGGCGGATCGGTCTAAGGACCAAAGGAATTCAGGGCTAGTCACTTATTCCAGCTGCTTTATGATTCGGTACGCCATTCGTCACTCTCTTTTCTATAGGTTCGAGTACCGTATTGCTCTACCCCCGAAAGGAACCATTTAGTTGCTACTTTGATTAACTCCAAGAATTGGTCTTTTTGAAAAAAGACTCGAGGAGCCACTCTTGCAATCCGAAGCGACAAACCACTAGCGCAGATTGATGGGACTCCTCTTAGTTACCTTCTTCAAGGTCACCGAGATAGCATCTTCCATGGCAACAATCTCATGAGACAATAAACAACAAGATAGGTGCCCATTTAAACAAAAGAAAACAATGAGACAGATCCTCTTCCGGAAAGATCCACCCCATTGTTTCACTAAGATTGACTTGATAGCTCAAAACTAGAAACCAACGCAATCTCGATTTAAAAAGATCAAACAACTCAACCGGATACTTACGCTTCAATACTACTAACTTACGCAAGGATACATGAAAGAAGAAAGAAAAAATACTTTTTTATTTAAAAGGGGTTGAAAGCCCAGCCCACTACTTATATATATGTAAATACCCCGGAAGGGGCCCGAAAAAGCTTCTGTAAAGGGAAGCCCTCACTCCATCCTGCCTAAAAATGAAAAGAAACCACTACCAACAGACAGAACAAACAGCAGGGCGTTTAGGTAAATCAACTGAAAAAGAGACTCTTTATGACACCTAGCATAGTCAATTAAAGGATCCGCTTCACCCGTATCTCTTCTCTCAAAAAAGCCTCTCCCCGATAGTGCCTTTGCAGCCCTATGACACAGGGTTACGGTTCAACTCCTGTCTTCCTTCTCTGACTAGCTTAGCCCAGCTGGAATATTTATTTAAATAAGCCTAACGGCCTAGCTAGTTGCACCGCTCGCTTTCTTGTAATGCCTCCAGATAACAAACGCTAATCCGCAAGCGCCGAACACTTATTATTAATGAATGGTTGTTCGGTTCAAAACACAGAGACGAGTGAAATACAAACACGAGTCTTAAAGAGAGTCAAAAGGGGCCGTAAAGAGTCTGATATTGATCTGCCTTCCCGAGAGCTTCTAGCGAAGTTCACACTCAAAACCTCGCATCAAGTATAGTCTACTCCGCTTGACTGCAGGAGCAACTCATTCCGTAAACTCAATAGGTGCTATACATTTTTCTGAGTACCCTAGCTATGTTAAGTTAACGTAGCTAGGTCACTAAGATCATACGGAAAGCCTGAGGGAAAGAGCTGGGTCACCGTGTCTTCGAGTTAATCGCCCTTCGCTCAACCTGGATCTACTGGCATGATTAACTGGAGCAAAGCCTGCCCTCGACCTTCTCATCCATCTTACTAAAGCGCTTGTCTTCTAGGCCTTCTCTTCACGGAACTGGAATGAACCAACTTCACAGCCAAGCTATCCACTCGAGTCAACAATTGACATTGCCTGTTATCGCAGATGAGTCTCTTGAGCCCTTCCCCCAGACTCTTTTTCATTATCCATTCCATCGCCCTCAACTGGCAGGTGGGAGAGCTCCAATGAAAGCGCCGGGTGTTGGTTGACAGATAGACCTTCTCTCTCAGTGGTCCTTTGTTCGCTACTGCTTTAAAGAATGGGATGAGGCGACCTGATCGTCGACTTCCATCAATCAATTGGATTGGATCTTCTTATCCATGGTCATAAATCTGATTCTTCACCCAGTGGGAACAGTCTTCATGGTGGTACCAGTGCGTATATATGTAGATGGGGCCTTCGGATCCCACCCTCGATCTTCCATCTAATCTTCCTATCTTCTTTTCCCTGCTTTGGAAGCATTCGATCTCTCGTGAGCAAACCCTCGTCAGAGAAAGGGGGTCGGGAAGCCTGCGTGCGATTCCTGGGTTGGATATCCCTGGCTCTCTTCTCTCAGAGTCTCCGCTAGCTTTCAAGCGTTCATTCAATCTCCCTCCCAACGCAAGGAAACCGATCGATGCACTTGGCTTTAGGTTTCGATCTAATATTCATCTATATAAAACGATTCTCGCTGGAGACTCGGGTGGGGCACTTGCTCTCCACTGGCGGTTGGATGAAAGACGTACCCATAAAGTTTACCTAGGTTGGGATGCCTCCCATCGAACTAAAGCAAGAAATCTTCCTTCGATGCGAGTCTATCAAATGTTTAGCCACATCCGCAGCGCCCCGGTCAGTGGAGTCAATGGGTTCATCGATCATCAGCCTTATCAGCTGTCCCTCCCTTCTTTCTCTTCTATCCGTTCCTTCCATGGCTTTAGATTGATTGAGTGATCCAAGCATGAGAACACAAGGCGAATGAACGGCAAGGTCCCACCTACCTCGACTCGAACTGCAGCCATTCTACCAGGACCGATCTAAGTAAGCCCCTAATGCTGTAGGAGGTGGACCTTTGACCTCGCCACCCTTTCGATAGCCTTGAAGTCAATCTCTAAGTAAACCACGCTAAAGTAACCCTGCCTCTGACAGGCCATCTAGTGACTCAGTGGAACCCTACAAACAACCGCCCCCAGTTCATGGCTAAAGCAATAAACCGGACTATTCCCTTAAGCACAGGGGGAGATGGCGACCAATTCAATGAATCAATAATGAAAACGCGAGTTGGTTGCCGTGGTTAATGACCCTAGCTATGTAGGAGACGAGAGAGACGGCAAACTCCAAGCAGTTGATTCAATTCCAGGATCAATTCGATATGAAGAGAAGGTCTTTTATCTATCCCAAATACTCCTATCCGGATGGGCGGGGATCCGGTTCGAGCCCGGCTTTTCGCAGTCCAGTAAGCGCTTTCAGCGTCGTTCAGCCCGGAAAAGAAAAGGCTAATGAGACGGATAAAGATCACATTCCGTACTAGTCGCTAGTTCCGCTAATTCGCTCCCACATGGCCAAAAGTATCTCCGCAACAATGGGCGGAATAATCAGGTTGGGACGAGGAAATCAATCCATAGGCTTGCTCCCTCCCGATAGATGGGAACTTTAGCCTGGGATTATTGCTCCTGCTTCCCCCTAATTGATTTCTCAATGGGGGAAAGTAGTCTATTATATATGTAAAAACCACTTTTTGGTGGGAATAAGAAGAAGGGAGATCCAGGTCATCGTAAAAAAAATTTTCTATTGAAGGCAATGAACCTTAAAATAGAAGCGAAAAACCAATCTCGCTCATTCCCACTCATTTTTTTGGCCAACCCCGAAAAAGTTTTTATCCCTCGTAACATCGAAAGTATCCAATTGATTGAAAGCAGATCGAAAGAAAGATATGAACCATTCCCGCCCACTCATCTCAAGGCCCAACCAGAGAACCTCTCCTCGCTTGCCTCACTTTAAAGCGCAGAAGATGCAAACACCCTTATTAAGCCCAACCCACCCGAGGTAAGGTAGGAGCGACGGGTGAAACGTACTGAACTCCAGGGACGGCCAGGCCTTTCCTTCATTCAGTTCTAGTTGGAAAAGTCCTTTCAAAAGGTGGCGGATTGAACATAGTGATGAATAGGAGGGCTTCATTCCGCCGGGATTCAAGGTCTAGGTGGGCTTAATATTCCAATGGGTTGGGCGGGTTGGTTGGTTCTAGTAAGCCTGGGCAGGCGTTAATCTATTCAACTTCACTAACGAGAAGAATTAGCTCCCTAACGTCTTACCTCTGCTGTTTCCTTATGGATGATCGGGTTACTCTTTGACACCAAGGGGAAAATGGTATTTTGGTCTTTCAATTTCAGTAGGATTGGGATACATAAATCGATGCTTGCGAACAACAGGTTAGTTAGGCACAGGATCACAAGGAGTATATGGCCCTGGCCAAATGAGGGCTTATTAGATCAGGTAAAATCAGCATTTTCTAATTAGGTGTACGGTTAGACCTTCCTTCGGCTTTGCGAGGAGAGATCTGGAGGGAGATCTAAATGTCTCTGTTTTCCATGCATACATGCGAGTAGTCAGTTGGCCAGCCAGTGAATTAATTAAAGTCGAGATCTCCCCAACAACCTTGAATTGGGATTGACCTAACTAACATTTTGGGAGCCAGAAAGGATTACTAGGGATTGGACACTTGGCAGTTCTTCATTCACCGTTCTCATTTGCTCACTTCCTTCGCAAGAACACTAATCGGTGTTTGCCTCATCATTGCAGTTCATTCGTAGTTCCCTTTATTATGGTTACAGGTCTCCCTATTTATGTTGATCCCTTTGGGAACTACTGAGCCAACTTCCTTCATTCATCTCTGCTGAGCTACGACTTTTGTCTCTCCTCCTTGGCACGAACGAAAGCGAATCAATGCTTATCATCGCTAAACAGCTTTTAAAACCTGCTGTTTCTAATCCTGTTTGCACGACGAGAAAGCAACGGACTGAAGAGGAGCTGTTTCTTTATGGCTATGAACCTTTGAATTCCCCTGCCCACCTGGATTTCATATCTTAGACTCTGCCTAAAGGCGAGGCAATAGAATATTTTTATTTTTTTTTTTTCAACTCCAGCGCTCTAGTTAATATATGATTGGTTAACCACTTGCCTCAGCCGGGAGGACGAGAAATGACGCTACTCTATTCCATACCGGCAATTACAGGGGAGTTAGACTATCACCCATCTCCGATGGGGCTACACCAATAAAATTTGAACCAATTTCGGACGGGGATATCCCTTCCTCACTAAGATCCCTGCTGCTCAGCTTAGATCATGTTCGCTTCACAAGCCTTAAACAATCCATTCTAAAAAGCCACTCACACCATTAACCGTAGGTAAAGCAGAGGCGAATCTTCAACCAACCTATGTCAGTCAAGCGTTTACCACCTCCATTCTACTCGGGCCAGGGGTGTTTGGGATTCCGCTAGAGGAATTTACCCTATTTCATTCATTACCGAGAAGCATTGACTAACACTGACGGCGGGGCTTCCTTCCGGCGTTCCAGAAAGGAAGTGGCTTCCACTCTTAGTCGAGCTTGGGAGACATGGGGAACACTGCCATCAGTTGCGTGCACCAGAGGGATTGAGTTGCATAGTAAGAACCTCTCTACCACCGGGGGGTGGGACTTAACCACCCGTCGTTCGCTTTCCACCGCGATGCAGGGCGGAGCCTAGCCGCTTAGATAAGGGAATGTTAGAATCGATCAGGAACCAACACTCCCGGGTGGCTAATATAAGGAGGAAGCTTTTAGTCAATTATAGAATGCATGCTTAGTAAACTCCGTGGTCTCCCGGATGCAGACCGCTGTATGCACACTTAATAGTGAAGCCAGGAGTGAAGCCAGTTGTAGTCGTGTAGCCCCCGCCAGTAATCTGCGGGATCTTATCTTCAATCATAAAATTCTTTGGAGCGAGCATCCGTTCGCAAACACAGGTCTTAGGGGAATCGCGGGTCTTAGGGAAATAGGGGCTCCAGTAATCATAAAGTCAAAGAAGGGGTTTGACCCATTGGGGTTGAGAAAGGGTAAGAAGGTGCTCAAGCCAATCAGTATAGCAAGCCGTTGGAGCAAGCATGCTCGCCAAAAAAAGATTTTACCAAAGATTTTGCTGACTTGTTTGCTGACTGGCTATATGTCTTGGTATATTTAAGTCTCCCCAATGCAGCTGCTCTTTCCCCCGTTGTCCTGTTCCGATACGCTGGCCCTACTTTTAAGAGAGGGCAAGCTCCAGTATGAGGGTGAGGTAGGTCTTATTCCACGATCACGTTGGGAACAGTCTTTTGCCCCAAGCCTGTACGAGGATATCGTGAAAACGGGTTCTTTGATACTCATCGAGGAAGCCCAAGACGTTCGTAATTTTGAATTAGTCCAAATGGGAGAGGAACCAATCTCCTTTCCCCTAAGCAACAAGGTTTTTTCTGTAGCTGCTATGGTCGGTGCGGTTGTAGTAGCTGTCACACTAGGGGAGCTTGTGCTAGCCGAAGCTTCTGTGCAATTTCTTAGCTAACAAAACAACAAGCCTACTATGCTGTTTGTTGGTCTTATAGACCAACCCCGGATGTAAGCTAAGTAAAGAAGGCGGGTTGCCATAGGAACATCAATGAAACCATTCTCTTCAACAGCCGAAGCCGATGCTAATTAAAGAAAAGATTCACTAGGCAATAGGGCTAGAACAGCAAAGAAAAAGACAACCGGGATCAGATCGGGCTTTAGCGGCTTGAACCCTCGGATCACTTGACTCACTGTACACTTTGTTAGAGTTCACGCTCCACTGATTCAACAAGTACAAGCCTATAACAAAGGACAGTCTCTTTAAGCAAACCAAACCCTAGCTACAACGAGGGACATTCATGAACTGGCTTGACCGTAGATAGACGGATTTCCTCTTCTTAAAGGAAGTAGGAACTAGTAACAGCTTTTAGCAACTAAGCTCCTAACTATAACTACGGAAGCTCCTCAACTACTTTAGCATTGATAAATCACCCAATGCTAACCATCAGTTTAAGTCTTAAAGGGCACCAGAGCTCCTCAGGACTGATTATTACGTTCTCTCTCTTTCTACTTGAGCTCATCAACTCTTTTAGCTCATGGGTATGCAATCAAAGATTATGGATAGCCTTTTTCCTCTTCTTCCTTCTTATTGGAATGGCAGGAGGCATAAATAAGAACAAGAAAGGAGAAGCCTAGAAGAATAAGTAGCTGCCTTAGCTCAATCCACCTTCGGAGAAGAATAGGAAAATACCACCACCATTTAGGAGTGGATATTACTGAGAAAGAATGATAAAACACCGATGCAAGAGCTCTTTTCTTTAAGCTGGCTGTACCGATTAGCTACGTTCGCGAAAATGACCTATATGAGAGAGTTGAACCAACGGCCGCTGAGCCTGGATTGCTTGACGTGACGGTTTCCTTGACCGAAATGCCATTACCATTACTCCATTACTATAGTACCATACCGAAACAACCGGAACCGGGAAGGCATTTTATTACTGGCTCATCGCCCCCGCCCCTGATCGGTAGTCATTCAACCATCGCTCCTTCACTACCTTGAGATGTTAGAACGTGCAAAATGAATTGGTTTCGGAGCAGC
>NW_028238189.1:45000-60938 GCF_015680905.1 Coptis chinensis
ATAGAGTAAGTAAATGAAAGCCGAAAACTTGAAATAGAATGGAAGAATTCTTAGGCAATCCATGCCAAACCCATAAGGGCTGGCTAGCGGGGATACTATGAGTTGGGTCTCTTGCGTGAGGCTCAGCTGGACGACAACGCCTATCTCACATACGAAATTCCCTCTCCTCGTGTGCTGTAATGTTAGTCTCTTATTGATAAGCTTCTTAGAAAGCCACCCGGTGGACTGCCGGGCTACAAGTCCTACGACACTCGATCAGTTTCGTGGTTTTGGTGAGGTTTGGAGTGTCGAACTAAACTAGTGGGATCCATTAGTGGAAGCAGGATGTGTGGGATGCTCGTCCGAATAAATGGCTGAGCTAGACTCTTCACTAATTAGACCCATATGGCTTTTTGAAGATGCCTTACTTTGCAAGAAATTCCTTATCGAAAAGCGATGCTTCCTTATCGGCCCCCTTCTCGGGGAGAAGGAAATGCAAGAACCGGCCGTTACTGTGCCGAGGCTCGTAGCCTTTCTTTCTGTGCGTTCTATTTTTGATAGCATTTTCTTTCTTTTTCGGTGCCCTTGTTCTATCATAGTTGCTAAGGAGCTGCAACGATTGATTGGCCAGGTGAACTTCTTGAGAAGATTCATTATCAACTGCGCCGCAAAGACTCAGATATTCCCTTAGTGGATACGCTTTCCCGTTCCCCACTCGCAATCACACGTTCTTAAGGTCCCGGCTTCACCAACATCTCAGACAGCCAGCTATAATCGTGCCGCTTAGATCAATAGCAGGTCTTGCGAAGGAGCTCGCTAAACACTAACTCCTAATTTATAGGAAGTAGTAGTCCATCTCGGGAGCTCAAGGCGCCCTATCAAGGAAGCGCACTTACAACTGAATATATTCACCCATACCATAGAAGGCTGCTGAACTGAAGAACAAAGGTGTTGAGCGCTCATGCCACTATCTTTGCTGGTTCTCTTAGCTAGGGCAATTAAGATTAAGCATCCACGGTAGAGTGATTTATTATTGAACCGCAGTAGGGACGGGTTTCCCCATATGACCGTGTGCGAATAGTTTAGCCCCCCTACCTTTCATACGAAGACGGTTATAAATTAGGTGCTCTACAGAATGAATTAGGTGCATCGCCCATGCTATGATATTTACCTTTTTCTTTCAAATATCAGTTTACAATTGCCAATCAACAAAATAATATCCACTTTGTGGCGACAAAACCAAGGTAGGCTAAGCCTAGCCGAGAGACAGAACATTTAATAACGGCAGGTTATTATTGATAGAGTGAAGTTGGTGGAACTTCCAAGTGTCCATCAGAAGTTATTGACCTGAAAGTGCCTCGATCGTAGTAAATAAGGAGTTGCTCCAGGAGCGGTCGCTCTCAATCCCATCAGAAGGCGGAGAGGGAGTAGGAGCCATCCCAATACTTGCTGATCGTTCGTTAAGTTAGTTCGTACTTGACTTTCCATTCCAATGGATGCTGTGGCGGACATTCTTTCGGAGTTATGTGATCGCTTTGGACAAGTCTATTGCTTTTTAGGAAACTTGTATTCGTGTATGTAGTTGGAAACTTTCGTTCTTGCTCTTCCAAGATCTTAGTCGGGATGCATGGGGGAGTCAATTGCTTCTTGATCTCCGGTCCAAAACGAATTCGAAGGCCATTCTATTCTATGGGGGCATATAATCTTCGTTTTTGGCACTTATAGGAAGACTATGAGGGGTGTCAATCGTGTCTTTAAGGGCCCGTAAATGTCCATAGAACTAGTTTGGGTCTTATTGAAAAAGACATATTGTTGGAAAGCTTACTTCAAGGGCTTCATGGGTGGCCCACTCTCCTGACCCCTCAACAATATACTAAGAAGTAATAGAGTGGCGGCTTTCTTATTTCAAGTAAGCTAGTTGACCGATAAAGTATCCTACTCGCGCACAAGCGTAGGGCCCTGTCGTCACTTCTCAAGCGTGAAGCCAGACGAAGATTTTCAATGGGGGCCAGAGCATCAGAAGGCGTTCGAAGAGATACAGAAGTCGCAGAGTTATTAGATTCATCACAAGGTCCGGTCCGAGAAAAAGCCACAAAGATGGTGGGGCTAGGCCAGATACTCGTTTTGCTCAAGCTTAAACTCCTGCCGTGATCTTAGCCTTGGCTGGCAGTAGAGTAGATTCTCCTTTTTAACCACGTCAAAGGTACCTCGAAGTGATGGAGGACAGCCTTACCGGAGGCAGAGTGCACCAGTATTGGCGAAGGATCCCAAAAGTTCCATGACGGGTAGTCTTAAAGAAGACCGGCCGATCTACAGCAGTTAGGTCGGGGCGAGATTCGGCAGAGTCCGGTAGATTAAGCTTTGGCATACAGAGGTTCTATCCTCCTCATTGTATTGTGAATGGGGGCTCGTTGAGACCTGGCCGAGCGTACTGGCGGAAGTGGCCAGCGGAAATGACACACCGGAAGTTCATGGGAGGGTGAAGGTAAAGTGGATCTGTCTTTCTCGATGCTTCTGATGCTGTCATTGCTACTTTTGGGTCTGCACCCAGAGCCTCGTTTCGAGCAGTTTAATTACCACTCTTCTCAGCTAAGCAGCATCATCTAGCGAAAACTCCTATGAAAAAGATTGACCGTAAAGGGTCTTACCGAGCTTCGTTATACCCATCTGCCGCGGGGAAGAATTCATCATATGAGTGAATTGGCCTATTTTATCTAAAAAGAATACCAGAGTCTTTAACCAATCTATCTATCTGGTCAACCCCGAGAGGAGCCCTAAAGGAAGGAGATCACCTGGCACTTCAAAGAAACAATAGAAAGAACCGCTTCTTGCAAGCTATTTCCCGGTCATAATATTCATATAAGAATACCGCTTTTTATCTATCTGTAGGAGATATAGGGGAACGTACTAAACTAATAGCTCTCTATTTATGCATTTCTTTCTTGAACAAGGGAGTGTCTTGTTGTGCAAGTCAAGATAGGAAAGGCTATAAACGGTGCTCTGTGGGTGAAGAGGATTGACTTGGTGGTATTTACTTGGAACTATTGACTGCGAAAAGGAAGAAAGTTGAAGTTGCTCGATCCCGTGCAAGTACCCCCGATGTTCACAAGCAAGGAGCAAACGAGTGGGAGAATTGCTACGCCAGGCCGGCTGGATTCATAATTAGTTAAGAGCGGAGGCTTGCTCTTCCCCTGAGTCATGGTCCATGTTTTCAATGTTGGGTTCTTCGATACCCATGCTTTGTAAGGCCTCCAATACACTTTGATCCCTTTGTCCCGATTCATAAATTATTCGTCTGCCTTCGCCCACCCGCCTTACCTTAATAGAAGGACCTACGCTTTACGTAGATGTACCAGTCTTCAGGCCCCCCTATGTTGTAAGTTCAAAGGTTGGCATAGTCTAGAAGGAAGGCTAGCTATACGCTTAAGACATGCATATCCTCTTTTAGGACAGGAATAGGGCTTTTTGATGTAGCTGCGACTGAGCAAGTACAGAGGGTATGTTCTAAGAGATTGATTTGAAGAAGATATTTGGCCACGTCAGAACTAACAAGACTTAAAAAGTCTCAACTAAACACAAGAATCGGCCGGCCAGACACCCCTTTAGGGTAGGGCGTGCAGCTCTTTTCGTTTGTGAAGTTCCTCGAACTTCTGGCCAAGCCTCGCTATCTACTTGGTGGTAGGGGTGAACCTGGCTACACAACAACTGTGACTCTAGCAGAGGATCTAGTTCCACACTAATCTGCTTATATAACAAGTTACTTAGCGTACCTACGATCGCTTGATCGTAGACCAACCTCTTGCTTTAGCTACTTACTCGGGAACTAGCTTCGCACCTTCTAGGCTTTCGGGGAAGCGAATGTAATTCTTATTCCTTTTTCTTCGGGGGAGACTTTCTTCGTTGTTATTCCCCCGGGCATAAATTGGTTCTTAAGCTAAATGCAAATTTCGTAGTGTAGTTACAGTCAACACTGTAGCTGTAACGTGAACAGCGCTTCGCTCCGCTGCACCGTGCTGAATGAAAAAGTGTCCCCCATTCCCATTGAATTTGTAGGGAAAACCCTACCTCCTCTCTTAAAAATGCTTTTAGTCGTTCTGGTTTTGCTTCTCATTAAGAAGCACACCGGGCTGCTTAGGCGGAATAGGCAAGCGGTGTGCTTTTAAGAGTAAGAAATCCATTGTTGCCATGAGGATGAAGCGTAACCTCGCGATTTTTCAGTATGGGTCGCAGTTTGATCCAACCGGTCCCACTCGTTATTCACCCAGCGATTGGATTGAGATTTCTAAGTCGGAAGGAGGGCTTTGGGCAAAGAGCAACTCGAAAGTACTTGACTTCAGTCCCAGTACTGAAAGACGTGACTTCAGGAGTTGATTTCGGAAGGAAAGACTTAGTTTACTTCCTGCAAATTGCTTATGTAAGAACTAGTAGAAAGAAAGCTATTTGGAAAAAATAAGGCAGCATTGATAGACCGTCTCCCTATTCCTTTATCAAAGTCTAGTACTTATGGCGCAGGGATAGGACTAGTCTGGAGCCGGAGCAGCAGTAGGCATAGAAGCAGTTCCCAGCGCTTGCTTCCTTCTAACGCTCGAACTGGAGTCCGAGCTCCTGCAAGAAGGATGCCTCATTTCCTCCCTCTCTTTTAACACTTTGATTGAAAGCAAACCCCATTCAATCGACTCAGGATTCAACAGCCCTACCCTTCTTTACAGCCGCTCGGTTGCTCTCGCTTAAGGAACTGGTACCCCCGGCCAATGATCATGAACTGCGCAACCGTGGCCACCAAATCAATAATATTCTATGGATGGAGGGTTTAACCATGAAAATGATTATTACAAAGAATTGGGTAGCAAGAAGCGAAGCTAAAGAAAGAGTAACGGAACTCTAAAAGTCATATTAGAGTGGGTCCCTCAATACAAAGGACCCGCTTTTCTCTTTCCAAAGGAAGTGCATTTCCCGAGAATTCCCAACCGGCGACTGGAGGCTGCATAGAGTTATTCGTATAATGGTGCACATTTATGTGCCAGCCAAGATGTATTGATAGAAGAGACTGATTCCACTTTCTGAACTCGTAGGAAAATGAATCTCGTTGGGGAAAGAGATCCAGTTTCATTGGGAAAGCGGAAAGTAGGAAGATGGGAGATACAGACATAGAGCAAGACATAGAGCGAGATCTAGATTGAAGCCCAGAGATGTGCCCTGCTGGGGTCGAGACCGAAGGCGCTGATCCTTAGTAAGATCGGGATCCTGATAGAGATCTGTGATGAGCCATCCGGGCGACGGACAAACTGCATCAAATAAAGTAGGATTTGTCGGATAAAGACAGACTGTGGGTAAGGGGAAGCACTCCGGTACCTGTTCCTTAATGCCTATACTCAAGTAGATTCGGAAAAGGGGATCCCTGTTGAAAGCAATAAAGGGGAGCCTTAGCTTTCTCTAATCCTAGGTAAAAGTGATTCGTGCGCTTGGAACCAACTGCACAATCAACAGTGATATCTTCTATCGGGAGACTCTCCTAGCGGAAGCCTCGTGGAGGCCTACTTGAACTTGACGGAAGCCGAATGCCCGTCTTTAGGGTGCCGTAAAGGTAACTATCGTTAGAGTCTTCAAACGTAAGATTTAGAGTTGGAGAAATGGGCAATAGAGAGCTCAAAAGAGCTACTGCTACTATAATATAATCTAAGATAAGATCTCACTCTTTCTTAGGTATAGAAATACCTTGCTTCCACACCCTTTCGATTGGCTTTTCACTTCAAAGTGGATTTCCCTTAATTGCCTCTTATGCTAGTCATGTTCCTATTTTGAGGGCAGGGCAAAGATCTGAAAGCTGACAATGTGAATTTGCTTAACACATCGATATTGACTCTCTAAGTATACCATGACTCCTACTGTGTATTATCTTCTCTCTCATTTGTTTACAGTTTACCCCTTGCATTTTCAGGATCATACTTTTTGTTTTTCGTATATAAAGGAAAGGAAAGTGAAAATCTGATTCTTTCTTTTGAGTTACCCTTTTTCTTTTGATACCAGTTCGGAAAACTACATCTTTCAAGCAAAGGGATTGAGCTTTAGAAAGCCGTTGCGCGCATCCGTTTTCTTGCTGGGAGAGGAGCGTAGAAGAAGCGGGGTAGAGGAATTGGTCGACTCATCAGGCTCATGACCTGAAGACTGCAGGTTCGAATCCTGTCCCCGCCTAATCACTTGAGATGCTGGGGTGCCCTTAGAATAGAATTCGAAAACTGGAGCTTTTGATCAATAGGAAGAAGATCACTCTGCCATGGTGAACGTAACTCGTAGAAACAGATTCTGAAACCCTATGAGCTTTAAGGATGCAAGCATACTTTCCTTGTGCCTATTTTGTTTGCTTTATCTCTTTTTGCGTTCGGTTCCCTGTAGAAGCTACTGTTCCCACGCCTATTCGTTTATGGTAGTTTATGGCCTAGAACACGGGTTATTTACCTTCAATGACCAATCTATAGAATGACTTAGATGTCTGAAAACGTTGGAAAAGTCTAGAGAGAAATGGGCATCTAGCTCGTAAAGTGTTTTCTCCTCCTGTCGCTATTTGATAGACATACTCCGGCGTTGAGTCTCTTTTTTTCTGACAATATACATTGGCTTACTTACTATATAACTTTCCCGTATCTCTGAGCTGCTTTCATAAGTAAATAACCTAAGTCAAGTACAACAGAATTAGGAAAGCCGAAGGCAAATCTTTCTCATACATATTTCCGGAAGGCAACACACATTGGTTCACTCTTTCTTCTGTTAATGTATACTCCTGCCTTCGCCTTTTGGGGCTATGGCAGGGTATACTGGGAGTACGTTCCCTCACTCTCTAACAATAGATTTACTAATGACATCCCGTTCGGGAACCTTATTCGCAAGCTTCCCTCTCTCGAGCAAAGAAAGGAAACATAGGCTAAAGCCTTGGCTTTCAGAATCCTCTTTCTTACTCACCCGTTCTGATTTCATTTCAAAGATCTCGCTCGCTGTCAAAGCGCATTTTGTGAAGTGTTCCGGGTACAAGAAAGAAAGTCCAAGCCTTGAATAATCTCTTTATGAGGCGAGAAAGAAAGATTGTGTTATAGTAGGGCTAGACGGCCTCTCTTATTAATGCACGGCTGAGGAGAAGTCTGTGGCTTAACTTGAATAATCTCTTTCAACCCTATCTGTCTAGCCTTTCTTCTTTGGTGTGGTCTTCCCGAGGGAACTGGCAAAGGGTAGCTGTCAAGCGCGGGGCTGAAGGTATAATCAAAGACTGAACCTTCCCTTGATTTGAATGAACTACATAAGCCCATATCCGTACAGGGAAAAAACGAGGGTAACATGCATTGTAGGCTCGTTAAACGCAACAACAACACGGTACTTGACTTAGGAAACTAAATAAGAGAATCGAACTCATGCATACTTGTAAACACACAGAGTTCCCACACCTATTTCGTTTATGGTATGGCCTAGAACAAGGTTTCTTCCTTCAATGCCCAATCTATAGTCAGAGTCTGAAAACGAGATCAAAGTCTAAGTATAAATGGGCTTATAGCTCGTTTCTTTCTAAATAACCACCTTTCATAGTTATTACTTACGCTATTTGATAGACATACTCCGGCAAAGAGTCTCTTTTTCTGACATTGAACTCTGAAAAAGCAAGCCAAGCTACTCTGATTTGAAATTAGCATTTGCTTAACACATCGATATCTCTAAGTATACCATTACTTCTACCATTGATTCTTATGCCTAATATAATAGTTAATAACATAAGTCAAGTACGGAAAGTGAAAGAAAAGCCGAAGGCGAATCTTCAATAACGTTAGGTTCTTTCTATTTCTACTCAAAAGTGAAAACACATTGGTTCACTCGCTCACTTCCTCTCAATGTATACCTTCCTTCGCCTTTTGGGGCTATGGAAGGTATACTTGGAGTACGTTCCCTCATTCGCTAGAATCGATGTGTCAATGCTCTCCGTTCGGTACCCTTTTGGAAGGGTACCTCTCTAGATTACATGTAATTGCGTATAAAATGATCAACTGTTTCTCATTGAGGAGAAAGAGCATGCTGAGATTTGAAATGTAAAAGTGTTTTCAGTTATTATTCTACGAAATTACTTGACCTTGCATAATCATAAGAGGTATCCTTTGAGTTGGGGACTGAACGCTCTCGAGCAAAGAATTCACGGCTAAAGCAAAGAAAGAAAGGGAATAGCATTCCACTGTTGAAGCATGCCGCTTCCACGAAGACTTTGAGCTATGGATAGGCATCGAAACACAGCCAGCCCGCACCATTAGCTCATACTTATGTTGGTGAACTTCCAGCTATTAAGGAGAAGATGAAGCTTTGTTCAACAATTACAAAGAAGTAAGATGCCCGTTTATTCCGTAGTTAAGGACCACCTCTCATGTGATAATGGATCGGTATTTCGAAATCTTATGCGATCACACAATTCAAGTAAAAGAAGAGGCTATCCCAGCCGGCATTTGAACAGACAGAACGTCCCGTCCTCGCGAAGCACAGTTGGAATCATCACCGCGAGTCCTGCCTATTGCCACGAGCCTATCCTAAACCCATTATAGGACTAATCACACCAATTAGATCACCCGAAGACAGCACCCAGCCCTCCCTCTAAGAAAGATAAAGCAGCACCCCGAAGCAAAGCGAGGGACGAACCCAGAAGGAGTGATCACATTCTAAAAGCGCCTTCTATCTCTCTCTCTCAGCGCCCCTAATCTTTCAACTATAGATATTGGGGCTTTCGCTCCTTAAATCAGTTAATCAGTCAGTAGCGGAGTAGTCCAATTTCCTAGCCCTAGCAGAACCTGTTTCGCCTTGTCTAGGTTACGCTTTACTACCAAAGACTACTCAGAAAGGGACGCTTTGTGTGCGCTCTCCGGACGCCGGAAAGGATGTTTCGCTCCTTTTTGTCTACCAAGAGTCCTTTTGCCTCTTTCCGATTGACTGAAACAGGAATAGCCCCCTTATTAAAGAGCCTAACATGAAAAAGCCGAACATTGAGTCTTTGCTCTCGTTCTTAGCTCTCCCTTGGAAGTCTTCGCTTTCTTCCCTCGGTCTAATTCTCACACCCCCTGTATCTCGTCTCTTTCCTTTCTTTGCGTTCCACCGTGGGGAGTGGGGATGCTGTTCCTCACTGGGAATAGGTGTTTCCGAGAGGTCTGCCCTGTGTTCTGCTGCGATTCCTGGTTGCGGCGCACCCGGAGAGCTGAACTGTCGGGATCCATTCGAGCCTGATGATTGGGAAAGGTTGGGATAAGTACTTTATATTAGCATAGTCTTTTCTACCCGTACTGACCCCTTAGAAAGGGGGGCGATTTGGGCTTATCTGTCTTTGGGATATTCAAGCGATGACATGGAGTTTCATGATCATTTTTGTGGTAAATGTAGAGTTTCCGCATACATGCATACAATACATTAAGGACCGGGTATGAGCTTGTTCCTCAAGGTTTCTTTCTTGCTTGACCCAAAATTGTTCATGTCGGGTGAATTGACTAGGCGGGGCTCCCAGGACAGTATGTAAGAACACTCCAAAGAGTTCTCTCTATCTGCATTAGCAGGCGCTATAGAAGAATCCAGAACAGTCTAACCCCCAACTAACTTAATAAGAAAAATCCGATGTTCCATAAGGGACGCATGCACATCAACTGTTTTATAATAATCAGAAGCATTGGGTCCTGACTTTTCAACAACAGAAAGAGTGAAACCTTAAGCTCACTAGCGAATGCTACGGCTTGGTTCAATTTCGGGATTAGGTAGATATTCACTCACATCAGTGGTTGGCGGAGGATACTTCCGAGAAGGAGATACTTGTCTTTACTACGCCGGGGACTAGGAAGACCAAGAAGGGACGGAGAACCCATTTAAGAAAGGTTCAGGCACCCAGGTAGTTCACCATTTCCAGATCCTGCAATCCAGGCTAACTAGCAACAATGGCTATTTCAACAGTCACCGGTGGGCAGTAGAGACTGTGCGAAAGAGCCCCTCGCTACCTTTTACCGTACCTGTACTATCTAGGAACCCGAACATAAGCGGGTGCTTCCGGTCTTGTTGTAAAGGTCTGCAAGCCTTTGTCAGGAGCAACCTCACTTGATTGACCTATACCCAAGGAATATAAACAGAAGGAAGTGACCCCGCAACCAGAGAAGGAGAACCTGAGACCAACCCTGCACCACGGGGTGCAAGCGGGAAGACTCTGGTATGAAAAGACACCAACCAAGTAGAAGCGCGATACCCGCTACACAAGTAGAAGCCTAAATTCTTCCCCTGGAGCAACTCTTACTTTTGGCTCTCAAGGAATTTAAGTTAGAAGTCGAAGGGTAAGTCGCTACCTTCCCCAGAACCCAGATTGAAGGAATAATATGAAAACGAATAGCCAAACCGATATCCAAGAGAATACCACCTTAAAGATAAAGAAATACCAGAAAGCCATACCAGCTTGAATGCAACAAGGGGGAAGAACCAATGATCGTATTGAGTCCCTCACCATGAAAGTAAAGAGACTCAGGGGAGATCCAGCAAGTGAATCAACTGACTCTCTTGAAAAACTGGATGACTCCTCCACTAAGATGAGTGAGCGGACGAAGAATTAGCGGGGACTCCTTCAAGGACGGGGTTGAGTGGTGTTGATGCGGGCGAGGAGACTCCTGCTTTCTGGGCCTAGTCTGATACATTCGGATACAACTAGTGGGTAAAAGGTCTAGTTGTCCACAGGCCCCTTACGCGCCAAAAGCCAAGAAAGACTACTAGCGATAACAATGGGAATTAGGGAAAGAAATTCCCATTGTTAGCGCAATAGGAGTTCCTTCTGGATCGACTGCCGAGGTCGCATCAATTGCTTTCTTTCCTTTATGCTCGTATCGCTTAACTCCAGCAACATCAACTAGATAAAAAAGGGGGCTTGCTATCCAACTGCAGACCGAGCGAGCTCAGTTCATTTCCAATAGGCTTGGGCTTTCTCTCGGTGAATTTCATAACAAAAGAAATTGGTTTTTGACCAGCTTGATTATGAGAAATAGAACTCTATAAGTTCAGTTCCAAAGGACTCTCCTCGGCGATCAATCACTCGGTGTTCTCTTAAGAGAAATAGTTCGTGAAACTCGAAAGATATATGGCTGGGACCCTATTCATCTCGCCCCACGCGCACTTCCCTTGCTGTTCTTTCCGCTCCACAAGTGGTTTTTCTTTTTTCCTGCCGAAATAAATAAATAAAGGCACAATTACCAAGTAATGTGATGGGACCCGTCCTTTCGGAATCTTTAGGACTTCGCCCCACGGGATCTAATCGAGTAGGCCGATCCCGGCACCGTCTGTTGGACGAGCTGCTAGCCCTCGAGCAATAAAAGTCATGTTCCTTCTTCTCCTCTGCTCTTGCCCAAAATAAGGTGTTTTCACAAGGATTCTACTTTTGATCCCACTCCACGGAGGGAGAAATCCATTTAAGCGAAAAAAGACGGTCTTTCATATCTCGATGTGGCAACAGGACTTTCTGGACTCCAATACCCGACGAAAAAAGAAGTCAATAGACTCATTATTATTCCTGGATGGAAGTCTCTTCTTCGTGCTTTGGAGGGAAGTACGAGCACCTCTTAGCCTAATCCTAGCTTTCCAATAGACTTTAATCTTAGAAACCTGGCTTCTATGGAAACATGATGCACCAATACCCACCCTGCTACATATAGAAAGTCAACACGTTGCTACATGCATTGGTTTGACTCAAGAACTCATGCATATTTGAGAAAGTCAACACGTTGCTACACACAGAGTTTGACTCAATAACTGCTTGATTATCGTTAGAACACGTTTTTTACCTGAAATGACCAATCGAGGCCCCAAATCTCAAGTTAGAGTCTTCAAACTACAGATTTAGATAAGGATCTTTGGTTTTTAGAAAGAAAGTAATTCATTCGTAGACCGATTGATCGACCAGTTACAGGGCCGAAGACAGGGCAAGAAGAGATAGATCTCATTTCAAAGAAGATCGATTCACCAAAGCGATTGATCCAGAAGAGCGCCTGGAAGATCTATTTCAAGAGAGATTCGCGCTTGGACCAGACCAGCTAACAACTAGCGGAGAGAGAGATTGACTCATAACGGAAGAGCTACTGCTACTAGAATCAGAGCTAGCCATAACGGAGGGAGACGCATTCAAAAACTAGAAAAAAGGCTAGGGGCAGGGACTAAGACTAAAGCAAGAGACCTTTACCACATTCCGGATTAGTGATAGAGGTTGGACAGAGAGCCGACAGCCGATGCCCTATAGCGATAAAGACAGAAGTACCTTGAAGCAAGGCAAGGGATTTGACAGATTCTCGATTCCAGGGCAGGTAGCTTCTTTAAAGCTATAGCCTTTCCGGAAGACTTTATTGAATTCCAAATCTATATATTGGTATTCGTTCGTGTACTGATTGATTGAGCTCAAAGGCGGGAAAGGAAGTGGAAAAAACACCACCTAATTTCTTGCTTTACTGATAGCGTCTACTAAAGTAATTCTATCTGTAGGCTTAAAAGAAAGCATTTCTATATAATGTTTAATGACCTTGCTAGCTTTTAGTCTTTTTGACTACATATAAATGCCCATAGAAAGACTAATTCCAGCTCGACCGGGAAGAGCGATTGAAGAAATGACAGCTGGTTTACCAATGCCCCAATCTGCATCCGCCGACCTATCACTTTGCTTTATGGCATATGTTCCTTAGCTTGCTTGCATCTTCACTGATTGCGCCTTCTTATCGATAGTTCTTCCTGGCTTATCCATCAGATTTTTCACAGACCTTGTGTGACTAAGGAGAAATGTTACTACAGAAAAAATTTCCTTAACTCTTTAACTACAGGAAGGGACGAACTCCTTGCTTCCATCTGCTTCTAGGCTGACTCCACAGGCCTAGGCTTGAAGAAAGATAGCCACTTCTTAGACTCTATTTTCAGAGAGTTATTTATCTAAAGGACGGAGAACTAAGGAAATAACCTTACCCTTTCCAATACAATACCTACTGATAAAGAGGCTTAGCTCAAAGGCAGAAACTGGAAAGAAGAGATATATTGAATGAAATCGTGGACTGGAATCGATTAAAGGAAAGGGAATCGAAGTGATTACTTGCTACAGCAATGGTTGAAGGTACTGGGGCATAGACTCTATCTCTTCTATACGATACGCTAACTCATAAGTTCGAAAATCGCTGAGGGAAGCTATAGAGTAGATAGAGTTATCTATTCCATGTCTTCCCCAAACCCCTAGCCCTATACCCTTAGTCAAGTAGAATCCCGCCCGCTCTCGTTTTGCTGCAAGCCGGACTTTCTTTGCTTTCAGAAGGACTACTTCTCCAGCTCTCGGGGCATGAGGTGTCTAGTGGCATCTGTTCGGAAAACTCTCTGGAAGGCAGCTCGGAGAAGGAAAATCCTTTTGCTACCCAAAATAAGGGGTGGAAGGATTGGTTGACAGTTTGCCACCTGGTCTCTGAGCAGAAAACCTCTATCCTGCCATTTTACCAGGTGTAGTTCCGTCTGCGGAGATTGCTTGGCTTGATCCGGAGTTAGCTGGTACTTAATGGGTGGGCCAGGCCTTTCCTTGGAGAAGGAATTGGGGACAGTGGGTAGCAGCTCAGAGTAGAGAGTAGAGTCGGCTCGATGCTGCTGTTCCTGCTGCTAAGTGGGCTGCTCGGGTGCGGATAAGAGAGAGAGACTGTCAGGGGAGCCCGACATAAAGTACCGTCAGCATCGGTAGTTTGCGTGTTTCATGAAGGAAGTGTAGGCAGGGAATCGAAGATTAAAGGAGAGTGCAGTTTGAAAGGAAATGGAAGGGCATGGAGAAGCGGATTCCTCCTTCTTAATCTGGAGGATGATTCTTTCTCTTTTGTTTTTCTCCTCTTCTTTTTATCATTCACTGTCTTCGCGTCTGGCGACACTCCATATTTGGCTCTCCAGTGCTAGTCAAAACAGATAACTCTGCTGCAAGTCACTTCATGACTCAGAAAGCGCTGTCGCCGAAACAAGCCCGATGGCAAGAATCTTTTCTATTTTCTTTTATTGCGTATACGTACGTATATGGGTTCATCCTTTATGGAGTTCCAATAGATTCCTCGATCAATGCAGTCAACTCTATTCGTTAGAACATCTTCCATTGAGTCTCTGCTCTATCCTTTCTTTGAGGAAGTGAATCTTAAATATCCCGCTAGGCTTCAGCAAAGGATGCCTTCCAGTTTTCAAAGTTGCCGAGCCTGAGGCGAAGAGACTTGGCTTGAGACTAGAGAAGGACTCAAGCAAGATCAAGGCAGTGAATTCAGCAGCTAGGGCAGTTCATGGCACGGCTAAGGCAGTGCCGATCGAGATGGGAAAGTGGTCAGGAGGACCCACTGTTTGGCTATTCCCATGGATGACTTCCAAGTTCTCTTAGGGCTGGAGTTATTGTTTTGAAGCTAAAAGGCAGTGCCAATGCCTTACTTGGAGTCCTTGTGCATGTTTGGAGAGAACCCATTCATGATTCCTGCGGCAACAAAGGGAATGGTGATGGTGGATTGCTCTCAGCCTTGCAACTCAAGAAGGGGTTGAAGAAGGGAGAAAGAACCTATCTTGCTGCACTGAAGCTTGATACTACAGAGCATAGCCAGCAGCCCATACCTAGAGAGGTGCTTGGGCTATTGAACCAGTATAAGGATTGAATGCCTAAGGAGCTTCGGGGAAGGCACTTCGCCCCTTACTCAATAAAGGGTCTATCGACCACCAAATAGAGTTGGTTCCTGGAGCAAAGCCGCCTGCCAAGGGACCTTACCGAATGGCACCTCCTGGAGTTAGCTGAACTTAGGAAACAATTGAACGAGTTGGTGGAATCGGGCTTTATCCGCCCATCCAAGGCACCGTATAGAGCACCTGTTCTCTTTCAGAAGAAGCACGACGGGGAACCTAAGGTTGTGTATCGACTATTGGGCTCTCAACAAGGTGACGGTGCGCAACAAGTATCCTATTCCTTTGATTGCGGACTGTTCGATCAGTTGGGGTCGGAAAAGGTGGGGAGTTTTGTTGAATCTATTGTTTTAGACCCAACCTTTAGTTGTTGTGCTCTCTTGCTTGCTGATTTCTTTCGTCATATTGCGTTTGCTTTCTAAGCAAGCTCACCTTCCGCATCGAACAAAGTCTTGCCGCAAGCCAATCTAGAAGCGAACAACACACGGAATCAACTATTTGAATACGATACCATGGATGATTCAATTCCAAAGCAAGGGTAAGTGGAGCTTTACGGCTTCTTCATTCCTAGCCGAACGTTTAGTATTTGACCCAGCCTAGTTCTGGAATAAGAATGTTTTCTAGATATGCCAAAAAAAGCAAGGAGTTCACAAGACCGGAGAAAGGGTGATTAAAAAAGCGGCTCAAGACCTCATGGACATAGATCCTTGGTAATTATCCGCCTGAATCGGTACTGTTTGTTTATCATACTGCTCTAACCCCGATGAAGTTGGAACCTTTTCCTTGCTCAAGAACTTAGTCAGCTGGTACCGCTTCTGAGCCCTAGTTGTGTAGAGCACAAGCGCCATAAAGAAAAACCACCACATCATATAGTTGGACTAACCACAACTTCAGGGCCTATTTCTTAGCTATTCGAGGCCTATTTGCTCCCACCTCACGAATGTATATCTGTATCAACTAGCCCGATAGATCCTAACCTAGTCTGTAGGAACAAGCCAAAGACCTTTACCAGGTTTGACAAAAGGTGCGAAGCCTTGTCCTTCCGAGGGCAAGGAGCGATGTACGAGCCGCTTGCCCTACTACCCAAGAAGGAAATTGATCTATAAGTCGCGGGATTGAATCGATTGCTGGACGGGGATACTGGACTGCACAGTTGGGATACTCGGCTGGAGACAAAGTGAACCCTCGAACTCTACCGATACGGAGGAACCTAGCCCTCGAACTATACCTCGATGAAGCTTCGCACTTGAACTATACCCTCTAACTTCGATCTCTTC